>NC_059431.1:123972680-124166599 GCF_021028975.2 Sphaerodactylus townsendi
CCCCACCCCCCCCCCCCCCCACCCCCCCCCCCCCCCACCCCCCCCCCCCCCCACCCCCCCCCCCCCCCACCCCCCCCCCCCCCCACCCCCCCCCCCCCCCACCCCCCCCCCCCCCCACCCCCCCCCCCCCCCACCCCCCCCCCCCCCCACCCCCCCCCCCCCCCACCCCCCCCCCCCCCCACCCCCCCCCCCCCCCACCCCCCCCCCCCCCCACCCCCCCCCCCCCCCACCCCCCCCCCCCCCCACCCCCCCCCCCCCCCACCCCCCCCCCCCCCCACCCCCCCCCCCCCCCACCCCCCCCCCCCCCCACCCCCCCCCCCCCCCACCCCCCCCCCCCCCCACCCCCCCCCCCCCCCACCCCCCCCCCCCCCCACCCCCCCCCCCCCCCACCCCCCCCCCCCCCCACCCCCCCCCCCCCCCACCCCCCCCCCCCCCCACCCCCCCCCCCCCCCACCCCCCCCCCCCCCCACCCCCCCCCCCCCCCACCCCCCCCCCCCCCCACCCCCCCCCCCCCCCACCCCCCCCCCCCCCCACCCCCCCCCCCCCCCACCCCCCCCCCCCCCCACCCCCCCCCCCCCCCACCCCCCCCCCCCCCCACCCCCCCCCCCCCCCACCCCCCCCCCCCCCCACCCCCCCCCCCCCCCACCCCCCCCCCCCCCCACCCCCCCCCCCCCCCACCCCCCCCCCCCCCCACCCCCCCCCCCCCCCACCCCCCCCCCCCCCCACCCCCCCCCCCCCCCACCCCCCCCCCCCCCCACCCCCCCCCCCCCCCACCCCCCCCCCCCCCCACCCCCCCCCCCCCCCACCCCCCCCCCCCCCCACCCCCCCCCCCCCCCACCCCCCCCCCCCCCCACCCCCCCCCCCCCCCACCCCCCCCCCCCCCCACCCCCCCCCCCCCCCACCCCCCCCCCCCCCCACCCCCCCCCCCCCCCACCCCCCCCCCCCCCCACCCCCCCCCCCCCCCACCCCCCCCCCCCCCCACCCCCCCCCCCCCCCACCCCCCCCCCCCCCCACCCCCCCCCCCCCCCACCCCCCCCCCCCCCCACCCCCCCCCCCCCCCACCCCCCCCCCCCCCCACCCCCCCCCCCCCCCACCCCCCCCCCCCCCCACCCCCCCCCCCCCCCACCCCCCCCCCCCCATATAAATCCAAACTCTTCTTCTTCTTCTTCTTAGACAGAGAACATTTTTTTCACTGCTTACATTTTCTTCTCTTGGCATGGCTTCCAGACAGGCCTGCCTTCTCTAAAACCACCCTTCAATTTATTTAATGTATTTATTTTAAAAAGTCATACACCTGCTTCCAGGAATTCCAGGACTCAAGGTGGGTATCAGCAATGTAAAATGAGCAAACAAAATAATTTAATAGAACCAACATTAGAACAATAAAAGTAAAAACTAAACCAGAAACAACTGATGTCCAAGCCAGCTGAGCATTTCCGCTTTGTCTAGACAGAGACTGCTCCCAAAGCTCTTTGGAACAGTTCTATTTTGAAGCCTTTCGGGAGGGTAGGAGCTAAGCATGCCAGAAGCCGGCTAGCACCCTGGCAGGATATGGGGGAAAGGGAGAGGAATGCTAGTTAAACCAGCTAAAACCAGAACATCAGCCCCCAACTTCATGATACCTCTTTTAGTTTTTCACCAGAAGTGACAATGTGACCCCGTGACCCCACTCCAATAGTGGGAGACCTGGCACTCCTAGCTGGAGACTCCTGACTCCTTCTGGGAAGTTGTTCCAGAAGCACGTGGGGACCACTGAAAAATCCCGAGGTTACTGAAGCATGCATGGATGAGTGTGGCCAGATGAGAGACCATCGAGCCACTATGGTCCAGGGCTCCTTGAATGCACTGCCACACAATCCTGAGAGAGTGAATTCAGACCCCAAACACAATTCTGGTCTTCCCATCTCACAAAGGGCATCACCCAACCACAAAAGGTACAGAGAAATGCGCACAGCTGGAGTTCCTGTCTGTTTAGCAATGGCCACAACCCCAACATCACCTGGTCCATGAACACTGTGCAGTTTTCAGACACCCCCCCCCCCCCCGCAGTGGGGATTACCTAGCAAACACTCCGGAATCTCCCCTGAAAAGGGATGAGGGGCTGGTGCCAGTAATTGAACAGGCGGGGGGGGGGGCGATATGTACCTCGGCCATTCCCTCCCTATCAGGACTTACAGCGGGTATTTGAAGAGGGGGAGTGTGACAAGTTGCCGCCCCATCGCAAAACTGATTGTAAAATCGAACTGCTCCCGGGGGCTAAGCTCCCAAAGGCCCCTTCCGGACACACGAGGCGACTCAGGTTCGACTCGTGTCGGCGGAGTCGTACCTCAACTCGAGTCCTCCCGTTTCTCCGCACAGCAGCCAACTCGTGTCTCCGGAGCCGAGCTCAGAGGGCGGGACCACCTCCCTGCGCCGCGTTCCGATTGGTTGCTGAGTCCCCCGTTCTGCGCATGCCCCAACTTTTCGCGCCACCACAAGTCTCCCCTTCTGCGCATGGGCGAAATACTTAGCTGTGATTGGCTACATGGCAGAGTCGAGTGACGGAGATTCTGCACTCAGTCGGCTTCGGCTCGAGCACAACCCGAGTCCGCCAGTCGACTCAACTCCCCAGTAGAGTCGAGAAATTCAATGGCAAGAGGGAGGTGAGTCGAGTCAGACACGAGTCTGACGCTACGTCTGTGCGGAGGACTCGGGTCGGACTCAAGTCAATCTAAGGTCGACTCCGACAATGCGGAAGGGCCCAAAGAGCCACCTATACCCCATGAGCCCGACTGAAGCGCCAGCGCTGCAGGAGTTTTTGGATAAGAACTTAAAAAGAGGCTTCATAAGGCAGACTACCAGCAAATATGCGGCTTCGGTTTTGTTTGTGAAAAAAAGGATGGTTCGTTGCGCCTATGCACAGACTACCAGGGGCTGAATATCAGAGTATCAGATTGTAATAAATACCCACTCCCCTGATCAAGGATTTATTGAGCAGTTTGGGCCAAGGCACAATTTTTAACAAATTGGACTTGCGGGAGGCTTACTCTCAGGTGCGCATTGCCAAGGGGATGGAACATAGAAGAAGGAGAAGGAGAAGGAGAAGGAGAAGGAGAAGGAGAAGGAGAAGGAGAAGAAGAAGAAGAAGAAGAAGAAGAAGAAGAAGAAGAAGAAGAAGAAGAAGAAGAAGAAGAAGAAGAAGAAGAAGAAGAAGAAGAAGAAGAAGAGGAGGAGGAGGAGGAGGAGGAGGAGGAGGAGGAGGATGTCAACTCCGCCATAAGAACATCTGGCCTCCCGTGGGTACATAAAGGGGGAGAGAGGGGTTGAAGCCATCTGTAGTTTTAGTATTTTATGTAAATTATGTATTATGATGTTTTAAATTGTTTTATTATTGATGGACACCTCCCTAAGCCTTCGGGGAGGGCGGTATATAAATAAATAAATAAATAAATAAATAAATAAAGAAAGAAAGAAAGAAAGAAAGAAAGAAAGAAAGAAAGAAAGAAAGAAAGAAAGAAAGAAAGAAAGAAAGAAAGAAAGAAAGCAGCAAGCAAGCAAGCAAGCAAGCAAGCAAGCAAGCAAGCAAGCAAGCGATGAGGGCAACACTCCTGCAGAGGGGGGGAGGATGGAAAGTTGTACCCTTGTGTCTACCTCTCCCGCAAATGTACGTGTTCCGAGTTGAACTGGATGGTGGGGGACAAAGAAACGGGGGCCATTAAACATGCCTTGGCAGCCTGGTGCCACTGGTTGGAGGGGGCTGCCCATCCCTTTGAAGTTTGGACTGATCACAAGTACCTTGCCGCGTTACACGCCCCAGGGAAGCTGTCTGCCCAACAACTTTGCTGGGCGGATTTCTTTTGCCGTTTCAACTGCACACTTCACTTTTTCCCAGGGAATACTAATTGCTTCGCGGACACCCTGTCTCGGTTACCCCACCCCTCGGAGGCAGGCCCTGCTGAGCCGTGCACCATTTTCTCCCCTTCCCAATTGGGTGTGGCCAGAGGTGGGATCCATCAGGTTCTCACAGGTTCCCGAGAGCAGGTTACTAATTATTTGTGTGTGCCAAGAGGGGGTTACTAATTGGTGATTTTGCCACATGATTTTTGCCTTAGTTATGCCCCTCCTCTCAGCAGTAGCGCGCAGAACATGAAGCAGTCTAGCAGGAGGTGCACCGGAGTGTGTGGCAGCAGCTGCGTCCTTGCCACAGCCCCGCCCAGGAATGCCCTGCCCCCGGAATGCCCGGCCACGCCCCCGTTGTGCCCCGCCCAGCCCCATTGGTGCTACGCCACAGTTTGAATCCCACCACCATGGGAACCTGTTACTAAAATTTTTGGATCCCACCACTGGGTGTGGCCATTACCACTTGATGGCAGGAATGTCTACAGGGCACGCCCCCCAAATGCCACCAGATTTGGAGACCGCCTTAAAGGAGGTGGGAGCTCTCCTGATCCTGCCAGGGGAGTTCAGTGACCAACTCGTCAGGAGGAGTGAGTTCTGGTGGAAGGGTGATAAGCTGTATGTGCTCCCACCAGCCTGCTGCCTTGCTTTGCAGGGAGACCACGATGCCAAATCCGCTGGACACTTTGGCTTTGTGAAAATGCTGCAACCGCCCACAGGTAGTTTTGGTGTCGTTTGCTGCGGCAGGATGTGGAGACTTATGTAAAAAGGTGCCTCACAACAATAAAAAACTGCTGAAAGTTGACATTACGAAGAGAGAGTATCGTCAGAAAGTGTTGAAAGGAAGGACAGAAAGTTGGCAGAACAAGGCACTGTATGGGCAATTTTTGGAAAAGATCAAAGGAAAAGTGGATGACACCAAAACATGGGGATGGTTAACATCAGAGACGCTAAGGAAAGAGATGGAAGGCCTAATTCTCGCCGCTCAAGAACAGGCGATACGAACAATTGCAAAGCGAAAATCGACAAAACTTCAACTGATCCCAAATGCAGACTCTGTCAGGAAGCGGATGAAACTGTGGACCATGTACTCAGCTCCTGCAAAAAGATTGCGCAGACTGACTACAAACTCCACCACAACAGTGTGGCCAAAATGATCCACTGGAACATTTGCAAAAATTATGACCTGCCCACCTCTAACAACTGGTGGAAACATCAAACTGAAAAAGTCCTCAAAAATCAGCAAGCCAAGATACTCTGGGACTTTCGTCTACAAACAGACAAAGTCCTGCAGCACAACACACCCGACACTGTCATCGTCGAACCAGAAAAGGTGTGGATCATTGATATCGAGATACCCAGCGACAGTAGGATCAACGAAAAACAACATGAAAAGATTGTGAAATACCTGGATCTAAAGATCGAGATCCAGCGTCTTTGGCACAAACCAGCAGCAGCGGTGCCAGTGGTCATCGGCGCACTGGGTGCTGTCCCAAAAGACCTGGGGCAGCACTTGAAACAAATTGCTGCCTGAGGGAAGCAGCTAATACCCTCTTGTATTGAAAAACTTTTAATACAACAAAAATTTGTGTGTGGAATAAAACATTTATTAACAAAATTGGTGCAAGGTAAACAAAAGCGCAAGGCGCAGCATGGGGGTCTGATCTTATGCTTCAGCAAATGGGGAGGTGGGGAGGCTGGGCTCAGGCTTAAATAGGCCGCCCGGCCCCACCTCCCAAGCCAAAGCCTCGCGAGCATAGAGGAGCTCGCAAGGCAAGGGGGAGGAGGCAGCACCATGGAGGCTGTCCCTTCCCCATCAGCAATGGCAGCCGCAGTAAGTCACGGCTGTTCCTTAACATCGACAAAATCAACATCTGTCAACTTCAAAAAGCCACGCTGCTGGGCTCCACAAACATCCTTCGCCGATACGTCACAACATCCTAGGCCCCTGGCTGGGGCTCGATGGTGACGTAGACCAACACCGACAGTGATACCTGGCTGCTGTGTATTTGGTATAACAATAACAACAACAACAACAAAAAGCAATAAAGGTCCACAGTACCAAAATGAACAAAATACATGACCACACATCATGCTGCTTATACTGAATTAGACCATCAGTTCCCTTCCGCACGTGCAGAATGATACACTTTCAATCCACTTTGCAGCTGGATTTTACCGTGTGAAATAGCCAAATCCACTTGCAAACACTGGTGAAAGTGTAATGAAAGTGTCTTATTCTGCACGTGCGGAAGGGACTTCAGTCCATCAGGACAGAATGGTCTATTCAGACTGGCAGGGTTTCAAGCAGAAAGTCTTTCACAGCCCCTACTAGCGGCTGACCCTTTGAGCTGGAGATGCCAGTGACTGTCTACAGACCAAGCTGAGACTCTTCCAAAATAACGACTCAATCCTCAGCAGATGGGGCAGTTTTTGACCAACCCCTAAGGTGCCGTATCCTGATGGAAACAAACAGTTAAACACACAACTCGTATGAACTGTTTGCCTCTCTCTTCCCTATTCCGTCCCCCTGCCCTGACTCCCGGAGCCAAATGTGTCTGCATTATTCAGATTCATGAATTCTTTCGGCATGCATAAATCCATTTAATGCATTATCAGAGAACTGTAGTCTGACCTAGCTGGTTTTGAACATCTCTCCCTATACCGTTTTGACCGTCTCTCCCTATACCGCCCTTCTAGGCCCCTCCGTTCATCGGAGGCGGGCCTACTGGTGATCCCTGGCCCCAAGGCGATCCGGCTGGCCTCTACAAGGGCCAGGGCTTTTACGGCTCTGGCCCCTACCTGGTGGAACAGGCTTCCAGGTGAGATCAGGGCCCTGCGGGACTTACAAAGTTTCCACAGGGCCTGCAATACGGACCTGTTCCACCAGGCGTTTGGCCAGCCGGGATGATGTCAACTCCGCCATAAGAACATCTGGCCTCCCGTGGGTACATAAAGGGGGAGGGAGGGGTTGAAGCCATCTGTAGTTTTAGTATTTTATGTATTATTTTATGTAAATTATGTATTATGATGTTTTAAATTGTTTTATCGTTGATGGACACCGCCCTGAGCCTTTGGGGAGGGCGGTATATAAATATAATAAATAAATAAATAAATAAATAAATAAATAAATAAATAAATATGCCAGAGTGCTGAATGCCACTGTTTGTAGGACACACGTGCTCGTGGAAATGATTTCAAACGTTGGGTGCAGGAGAATAGCGTCAAAAAAAAAATAGAGCAGCAGTTGAAACAGCTGGCCAGAGTTTCTGGGGCTCTTTGCCAAGCGTTGCTGGTGCCACCCCAAATGGGGGCTGCTGCGAGGCCTTCTACCCACTCTGCTAAGAACTGTGGAAAGTGTGGAGCTGGTGACTTGCCTGGGGCAAGAACCCAAAACATCAAGCCATGAATTGGTTAAGTCAGACACACAGTGTTTCCTGCGTTCTTGTTTGGAAATGCTGGACACTAATCCTGAATGTTGTTTTCTTAATCATTGTACATAACATCTCTGATTTGGTATTCAAACATGGACTCAGTTCAGTCCATTTGTTCAAACTGTGCTGTCATTTGTATATATTAACTTGGCTAGCTGCTATACACAAATAAAAATTGGAAATTAGGAATTAGAAAGAAGTAAGAGGGCTAAGTAAACCCTTGACCTTCAGAGCAAAGATGTGGTATGGAGTAACAAAAAGAAACAGGGATAAAACACCAGTTTCAGATCATGGCACACATATACATGTGCGTGAACACACACACACATGCACACGCACGCACACACACAAGCTCAGCGTTTCAGATAACTGCAAGCAAGAACTGGGAAGATGGTCAAATTAACATTTTCACCATTTTAAAAGAGAAAGGGAAGAATCCTATGACATAATGAGTCTTATGCTGTAGTAGTTAAGAGTGGCAGATCCTAGACTGGAGAACTGGGTTCAATTCCCCACTCCTCCACATGAAGTCTGCAACCTTGGGACAGTCACAGTTCTCTTAGAACTCTCACAGTCCTACCCATCTCAGAAGGTTCCTGTTGTGGGGAGAGAAAGGGAATGTGCTTGTAAGCCACTTTGAGGCCATTTAGGCACTTGTGGTCTAGCCTGCAGTGAGCCTACATTTCCTTCAAGCCAGATTTTTGGTTACACACACATTTTCCCCCTCCCAAAGTCACCATGCTGCAGTGCAGTAAATCCCAATGGTTTGAAAAAGAAGGCAAAGTGTGACTTTCCCCCTGCTTGTGCCGAGAAAGCGAAGCAGACCAATGAGTGTTCGGTTTCGTTTGGGTTTCCCTCTCCTTCCCGCCATTTCCTGGCTATGCAGGAACAATTCTGCTCACTCTGTGGATGGCATTTCTTGGGGATGAATGGGGGCTTTTTGTTTAAAATTTTGACACTTTGGGTCTATTGTGGGAGTGATGAATCATTATAACAGCTCCCTCCAAGGTGACAAACGACCTCCCAACCTGGAAGCAGGGCGCAGACAAAATGGAGGTTAGGCAGCAGGGCACCTCTTCACATGTACACTAAGAAATGTGGGGAGACCCCACTGCAGAGCAAACACCCTCGGGATAAGCACCACATGTACAAAGGGCCTGTGATTCCTGAAAGCCCCTGCCCCCTCCTCTTTACCCCCATGGGCCCTAGTACCATCAGGACCCACTGTTTCGTATCAGGAGGGTTTTGTAAGGGCATGGGCGATGTTCTAAGATACTACTGTTGTTTTAATTATATGTATGTTTTTAGCTGATGTTTTATCTGTACACCGCCCTGAGCCCTTCGGGGATAGGGCAGTATACTAAATTTAAATAATAATAATAATAATAATAATAATAATAATAATAATAATAATAATAATAATAATAATAATAATAATAATGATAATGATAATGATAATGATAATGATAATGATAATAATAATAATGATAATAATAGGCTAGCAGCAATGGTGCACTGGAACCTTTGCAAAAAGTACGGCCTGCCCTGTAGCAAGACCTGGTACGAGCACAAGCCAGAGAAGACCACAGAAAATGAAGAAGCAAAAATACTCTGGGACTTTAGAATACAGACAGACAGACACCTGGCTCACAACACCCCAGACAGAACAGTGATAGAGAAGAAACATGTTTGGATCATAGATGTTGCTGTGCCAGTTGACAGCAGGGTAGAGGACAAAGAGCTGGAAAAGATCACAAAATACAAGGACCTACAAATTGAAGTTGAACGATTGTGGCAAAAACGAACAACAGTAATCCCACTAGTAGTCGGTGCTCTAGGAGGAATCCCAAGAAATCTTGAAAAACATCTGGAGAGAACATCAGTCCACCTGCTGCAGAAAGCAGCACTTCTAGGAACTGCACATATTCTACGCAAATACCTCTAATATCCTAGGTCCTTGGGAAGGACTCGATATTCAGAGATGAATTCCAGACACCTGTGCTGTGTTGTTATGTGTATAATAATAATAGTCATAATAATAATGATGATGATGATGATGATGATGATGATGATGATGATGATGATGATGATGATGATAATAATAATAATAATAATAATAATAATAATAATAAAGAAAAAAGGAGTATAAAAACAACTTCTCCTCCTCCTCCTCCTGGACTGCAGGGCTTTAGACAGAGCCAGTTTCCCAGGCATTGGCTATCCAGTCAGTTTGATTCACTCCCAGCTGGAGATGTTTTGGCTGAGTGAGACTCAGTAGTCTACGAACTTCCAAAGTGGGACAATGACCTCAGTCAGCCTGAATGTATCAAATCTGCAGGGGGTCCAGCAACCGTGTGGAAGGAAAGGATTCTTTGCCCACCTCTCACCCAGCTCTTCTCCCGTAGAAACTGGGGAAATCCTCCCGAGGGCCCTTTGCAAAAGGGGGAAACTGGAGCTCGGAGGAAACACATTCTTTGTAATGTCACCTTAAATGGTTAGAGTCCTTTTTTGGCAAAGTGCAATTTTTTTTGGGGGGGGGGATTATTATTCAGGACTGAGCTGTGTGGTAGACGTCTCAGCTGCCTCGAAAGGACTACAAAGGAAACTAGCTTTAAAGAAGTTAATAAATCACATATCACAGGAATTTGGAACATCTAGTTTGGATCATTGTAAGGTTGCTGCTTAACCTTGGAGGGTTTTCTTTGCCAAGGTTGGTGTGCAGCCCGGATTTGGGGAGTGTTTCTAGTATCTGCAGCTTCTAGCTTTGGTATCTTCTGACTCCCCTGCCTGTCTGTGTGAAACTGTTTCAAGGTAGTTTTCGGATGGGAACTACAGGTGTGTTTATCTAACTTTGGCGGGAACTGGGAGGAGAGCCTGTAAAAGCGGCTGCTTGAACGTTGGGAGGCCAGTTCCCGCATTGCTTGTGATTGACTTAGAATGCCAGATCAATAAAGAACTCATATGTTACTTTTGGCCTGGACCTTGCAAGTTCCTTACAATAATTATCTCAGAGGGTGGTAGCAGGAAACAACGTCGCCAGCCCTCTTTCAAAACCCACAACCGCAGCATGCTTTGCAATAGTCCAGCTGTGCGGAGCTGGAGGCACTCTGGACTGAGGAATTTATTCTTACCTGGCTGTGCTAGGGGATTATTGCTGTGCCCTGGGACATTCACGCTGCATGAGCTCTGCAGGATCCCAGGTGGTCACCCACACTGTTTAATCAAGAGGGGCCATGGCTTAGTGGTAGAGCATCTGGTTGGCATGCAAAAGGTCTCAGGTTCGAGCCCCGGCATTTCCAGTTGCAAGGACCAGGAGGAAAGACCTCTTCTTGAGACCAAGGAGAATTGCTGCTGGTCTGAATAGGCAACACTAAACATGATGAACCAAAGGCAACTTCATGTGTTTAATCTCTGCCTGAAACTTCTAAGAGAATTTCAGAAGATCTGGGAATATCTTCAATACGTAGACCCTCTCCCTCTAAGCCTGGTGAGGCAGCCGATGTTCTGCACAGCTGTCTGAAGCTAGATGAGGAGTAACACAATGAATTACATTCAGACTATATGGAGATGCACGTCAATGAGTCACGAAAGTGGTGATTGGCCAATGCTGCATTCCTTATCACCACAATGTCCAGCTATATCCGGAAATTCCTATGGGTTCAGAGTATGGTGGCCAGCCATAACTCACTGCAAGAACTCAGTGCAACTGAGAATACATTTCCAGCTGTCAAAGGTCTTGAACGAATAGGGTTACCAGCTCTGGGTTGAGAAGTTCCTGGAGATGGGGTGGGGTGTGTGTGTGTGTGGGGGGGTGAAACCTGGGAAAGGCAGAGTTTGGGGAAGCACAGGACTGCAGCAGGAAATAGTGCCCTACAGTCCCTCCTCGGAAGCAGGCCCTTTCTCCAGCAGAATTAATCTATGCTGTCTGGGGATCCATTGAAATACTGGGAGATCCTATGGAGGCACCTGGAGGTTAGCAACCCTGTGAATAATGACCAATCAATTTATTTTAAGGTGGAGTGCTGGAGTTGATCTGGAAGAAATCTAGGACTGGCATATCTGCAGAGCTATCTACCTTCTCCTGCACAAACTTGTCTGTTAATCTCCATGCAGGTCATCACCAAAGACCCTCCCTCTGAGACTTTTAGAGGGTGTCTGCGTGTCAGGGAGGGGGAGTCCCCTGGCACCAGGGTCTTGTGCCTCTTTCTCCCACAGAATAGTTACTTGGCCCTGTCTGGTTCATGCCCAAGCTTTATAAAACAAAACTCCCCTTCCCCCTGGCCAATATAACAATGCTTCCTCGTTTCTAATGCTACCTTCTGCTTAGAAACAGGTCTTGAAAGAGCGTAGGCTAGAGCAGTACTTAATTACTGGCTTACAGTGTTGGAGGGCCTGAGTGCCTGGGAAACGCTCGAGTACGGGGGCACACTGCCGGAAAAGGGTCTCTCACACTCCCCCGACTGACCTCTCCTTCCAAAGTGTGGTTTCGGATAAAACTGCTGACATTGCAGACCCTCTGGCTCCAGTGTGTGTACGTGCAAATGCCATATCCCCTGCCCAAATCCCCCTGCGCCCTTTTGCCCTGTCCACTGTATTGTGTTTCCCCTGCCTGCCTGCCCTGTTTGTTTTTCCTCTTGTAAACGGTCAATAAAAGCGCTTGGGGAGAAACGGGACGGCAGAGTTGCCCCCTGCATCTCTCACTGGCCGAAACGACATGCTGTCTCCGTTGCTGTAAGACAGGGGTGGGCAATTATTTTTTCCATGGGGCCGCATAAGAAACAGAAAATATTGTGGAGGGCCGGGCCAAAAGGCAGGGGGGCCAGTCAGGGTCATCCAGCGGGCCGGATGTGGCCCGCGGGCCGTATAATGCCCAGGTCTGCTGTAAGACAGCATTACAGTCCCATTGAAACTCAGAGGTGGCAGGCTGCAGTGCTATCCCATCACTTCCCAGTGGTGTGGGAAAGCTTTAAAAGCCGAAAAGCCTCCCTGCCACCAGGAAGCCCCTATTGGGCAGGATAGACTTACACTACTGCCTCTGCTATGCCGGTGGGGGTAGCAGATGTGCGGAGATGCTGGCACCACATCCAGTGCCATGTCCCAGAGCTGGGGAGGGCTGCAGTGGCCATGCACCAGCTGTTTTGTGCCTCCGCCGGGGCAAATGCCCTGGGATGGCAAATCTGCTGGTGTGGCCACGTGCTGCTTCTACAAACAGGTCCCCCCCACCCTTTGGATGGGGCTGTCAGGCTATTTTTTTCACCCACTTGGCCTGGCCCCGTTGACTCTGAATGATGATTTTCAATCTAAATGGGATTCTAAGCTTGCACCAAAATTTCAACTTTAGCCAAACTGGGGGTGGTGACACAAGCAAACCCCTCCACACAAAATATTACTGGTCACATCAGAACCTTCTTTGGTCCCCTCAAATGTCCTCAGATGTTCATCCTATGGAGGGAGCTCGATGTGCAGATAAAACTGCAGTTTTGTATTAACCGGATAGTCGACCTTTCTTGTGATCCATGGCTGTGAAGCCACAACCGGCATTGGCCAACCCAGATGGGACATGTTCAGACCACCGTTCAGAGCAATCAAGGCCTCTTTGGTGTGCCTCGGTGGGGGTGACCCCCGCCCACTGCGTGAAGAAGAAGAAGAAGAAGAAGAAGAAGAAGAAGAAGAAGAAGAAGAAGAAGAAGAAGAAGAAGAAGAAGAAGAAGAAGAAGAAGAAGAAGAAGAAGAAGAAGAAGAAGAAGAGGAGAAGGAGGAGGAGGAGGAGGAGGAGGAGGAGGAGGAGTTTGGATTTATATCCCCCCTTTCTCTCCTGTAGGAGACTCAAAGGGGCTGACAATCTCCTTGCCCTTCCCCCTTACAACAAACACCCTGTGAGGTGGGTGGGGCTGAGAGAGCTCCATAGAGCTGTGACTAGCCTAAGGTCACCCAGCTGGCGTGTGTGGGAGTGCACAGGCTAATCTGAATTCCCCAGATAAGCCTCCACAGCTCAAGCGGCAGAGCTGTAAATCAAACCCGGTTCCTCCAGATCAGAGTGCACCTGCTATTAGCCACTGCTCTAAGCCACTACGCCACTGCTGCTCCCCAGAAGGCAGCAGCCCAGAGACAGGGAAGAAGCCTGAATTTCTGCCACAGACTCTGGCAACTGTGAGTCCTGCTGCTCCCCAATGACAGGAAGTTAGTGGCATTATGCCTGCTCAAAAAGTTTGCATCACTATAAAACAGTGGTGGCGAACCTATGGCACGGGTGGCAGAGGTGGCACTCAGAGCCCTTTCTGTGGGCACACGTGCACAGAGTTCATCATGGGGGGGCCGGAAAATCCCCCCACACACACACCCATCTAAGCTAGCCTGGGCATGATTCTTTACCTGGGAGTAAGCTTGGTTGCTGGCAATGGGGCTTGCTTCTGAGTAAACCCTCCTAGGGTCGTGATTCACCCATTCGAAGCATTGCACGGTTGCTTCACCAAGCTTACTCCCGAGTAACGCGCGCCTCGGAGCCAACCGTCTTTTCTAAACGAAAACCTCAGTATTCAGGTTAAATTGCCGTGTTGGCACTTTGCGATAAATAAGTGGGTTTTGGGTTGCAATTTGGGCACTTGGTCTCTCAAAGTGCTTCCAAACTGTGATTCAAACATGTCTATTCACAATGAATCCAAGATTTTTTTTGTCAAGAAAATCTTTTCTCATCTTTCTTTTGTTGACCCTCATGATGGAGCAACTGTTCAATGGCAAAGAGGAGCTAGTGGGCACCATGAGGGTGCTATAAAACACCGCATTTGGGGAATCAAAGGTACAACAGAATTACATCGCAGAGGGAATGCCTCAAATCTCACTTACAAACAACATTGCATTAGGTTAGTTACCTTTGAATAAGCAACAATTTTCAACGAAATGGTTGCCAGGTATAAAGAATTCATTACAAAGTCCATCAGGTTCCACCAGTCGTGAATATAATCCTGAAGTCCACCATCCCACATTTGTTTAATTTCGCCCCATATAAATCCTGCAAATATATAAAACAAAGTTTAGCTATAACAAGAACCCAACTCTTGTAGCTCAGTCTTTTGTGGCATGCAGCTCATGTTTCCATAATAACCAATAACAAACAAGGGACTAGACAGTAAAGAGACAATGCAAAAAGAATCCAGTGTAGATTGCCCAAAAATTGGCAAGTAATTTCAAGAGAATATATAACAAAGTCTGGAGTCTGAACTGTTTAATCTTCAACTTGCTTTCATCCAGCAAAATGACTTCAACCTGTGAACATAATCAGTGTAATTTCACTCTTCCTTGCAATGAAACAGCACACACACAGGCCTGTTTCACACATGCAGAATAATGCACTTTCAATGCACTTTGCAGTTGGATTTTACCATGCAGAATAGCAAAATCCACTTTGAAACAATTGTGAAAATGGACCGAAAGCGCATTATTCTGCATGTGAGGAAGGGGCCACAGAGATGCTATAGAGACAGGCTGCTGGTTCTAGCTCTGTTTTGTTATCATCCTCAATGTATGCTCATTCACCATCAGACTCTCGAGCTTCTAAGTGATTAACATTCTGCTGCGAGCTCATCTCAAAATGGCTAATGAAACATTAGGACAAAAGTGAGTTGCCGAATAAAGAATCACAGTTCAGATTCAAGACTGTATTATTTGTTCTGTTGAGGTTACTTACCAGGTTTTGGCCAATCTACACAGGATTCTTTTTATATTGTTCTGCACAATAACCAAGGTGTTCTAAGAGCATTTTCCTGAAAGAGATTACTTCGTGCCAGTGGCATAGCGCCAAGGGTGCACACTGGGTGTGCGCTCCTGTGGGGGTGTGGCAAGGGCATGGAAGAGGGTGTTGCGGGGGCATGGCATGGGCATGGGCATGGTAGGGGCACAGGGCACACGTGTGCCCTGGGCACAGTTCCCCCCTGCTCCGCCCCAAAATCTCTGCACCAACAGACTTGTGAAGGAGAATTTTCCTGTGGATTGTGCCTTCTTTCAATAAAAAAACGCAATGGCTTCTCTTCTGCCTCTCATGCCATACAATTTAGTTTCATGAACTGCAGTAGACTGCTATGCAGGTGCCGGGCTGGCCCTGGTTGTTATTTGAATGTGAAGACCAGCACATAAGTCCATGGTTGCTACACCAGCAATAGCAAACCACCTCTGTTTGTCTTTGCCTTGTCATAAAGAGGAGCACCTATGAGCACCCATTTTCAAACAATGCCTCTGGCATACATTCAGGGCAGATGTAATAGCATTTATCCAGATCTCTATCTCTGCCCACGTGCCTCTAACCACATTGAAAATCTTTCTCGTTATTTTTTTCATTTTCCATCATATGATTGAGACTGAATTCAGTTATTCCACAATTTTTGGGGGGTCAGATGAGGATGTCATCTGTTTGCTTCTGGCAGTTGTAAATCCATCGATTACATTTAGGGTTGCCTCTTTTATGTATTTATCCATTATATGAAGGAAATGGTTTGTGCATGGCAACTCTCAAAAACAGACTTGGTTCTGTTTATGGAATTGATGATTGTGTTTCATCTTGTTGTATATTTTATCGTATTGTTTTTCTTTTATTAATATGGTTTTATGTGTTGTTGTTAAGGTTTGTGGCTATAACAGTAAACACCAATATGACTTCGACCTGAAAACCCTTGGGTCACCATGGTTTTTTTCGTTACTCCAATGGGAGAATGTAAACAATTTTTCCTAAACATCTTGTTACTGTTTGAAAAATTATAAAATTATTTTGGTGCTGTTATTTTTGTATTCAAATTATACTGCCGTGCAGGTTCTAACCTGTATGTATAAAAAAGTTCTTTTCATAACTCCAATGGGAGAATGTAAACAATTTTTTCCAAAACATCTTGTTACTGTTTGAAAAATTATAAAATTATTTTGGTTACTTATAAGTATAACTTATAAGTAAATTGGTTACTTATAAGTATAACTTATAAGTAAATTGCTGCTCCAGTGGGAGAACAAATTTTTGAAGTTATTATTGTAGCCTGATTGGTACAAGTTTTACTCTCTCGGAATGCCATAAAGAGGAAGTGTGTCAGGACAAGGTTTTTCCCCCCGTGTGCCTTCTCTCCCAGCGTGCTGAAAAGAGGAAATGCATCGGGACAAGATTTCTTGCCCCGAAGCATTTCCGGTCCCATCATGCTCCAGAGTGCTGGAGGATAATTCGCCCATATGTTGGCTTGGATGACAACTTCCAAGGAATACCAAGGTACACCTGTTTGTCTATGATCTTGAGAACTCTACAGGTTTGCAAAAAGTCACCTGAGACTTGATTTAAATGGGGAAATCCAGAGATCCTACACAGAGGCAAGCAATGGCAAACTACCTCCAAACATCTCTTGCCTTGAAAACCCCATCAGTATCATCGTAAGTTGGCTATGGTTTGAGTGTCAAGCCCAACCCCAGGAGAATGTGGCACCAAAGATCCATTGCTTTGTTTAGAACTGCAATGCCGACTTCCTTGGGCCATCCAGACATCACCTGGTGCTTATCAGACTCTGACCTTGGAGAGAGCTGCGCTGTGGTTTAAGTATGCATTGAGCTGCTGAGAATTTTTTTGTTTTGGGGAACAACCGTTAGGGGCAGGGGGTACTTGAGGAATGTTTTGGCTGGAACACATAGCTTGCAACTGCATGTGTGAATGCCACATACAGCAATACTTTTGGAGCATGCCAGTTCATACCTTTCTGCAACCTTTTGGGGCCCTTCCGCACATGCAGAATAATGCACTTTCAATCCACTTTCACAATTGTTTACAAGTGGATTTTGCTAGTCCACACAGTAAAATCCAGCTGCAAAGTGCATTGAAAGTGGATTGAAAGTGCATTATTCTGCATTTGTGGAAGGGGCCTGAGTTTTGCTATTGGGAGAAGATTGACAGACACAACGCTGAAAGCAATTTCCACCACCACCTCTATGTAGGCAGGAGACTATTTGGAAGTCAACTGACTGTACCTTTCTACTAATGAACCTCTTTACACAAGACCACCAAAAGTGTAGCAACAATGGCCCTTTCATCTCATCTGATTGAATGGCACAGTAATAAAAGCTTGAATGACACAGTAATATTGAATTGAATGACACAGTAATCAAAGCTCAGCTGGAATGTGTTCCGCAGGTTAGGAAAGGCAGCACCCAGTCCATAAGAAAGGCACCATGGTTAACAAGGGAGGTTGAGGAAATTATCAGAAAAAAGAAGGTGTCTTTTAGAAAATGGAAGTCCAGCTCAACTGATGAAGAATACAAAAAGGGACACAAATGGTGGCAAAAGAGAAGCAAGTTAGCTGTAAGGGAAGCAAAAAAGGGTTATGAGGAACGCATGGCTGTGAACATCAAGACCAGCAGCAAACAGTTCTTCAAGTACATCAAAAGTAGGAAGCGGTAGGCCCATTAGATGACGAAGGAACAAAAGGTGTGCTAAAGGAGGACAGGGAGATTGCAGAGATGCTGAATTAATTCTTTGCATCTGTCTCCACCCAAAAGGAGGTGAGGAAAATTCCTGCACCTGAACCAAGCTTCTTAGGAGGCAAATCCAAGGAACTAGTGAAGATAGTGGTAGACAAGGAAGAAGTCCTGGCATCCATTGATAAACTAAATTCTACCAAACCCCCTGGCCCAGATTGCATTCACCCAAGAGTTCTTAAAGAGCTCAAGCATGAAATTGCTGATCTTCTCACTTTAATATGCAACTTATCCCTGAAATCTGCCTCCATCCCTGAAGACTGGAAGATAGCCAATGTCACACCAAACTTTAAGAAAGAATCTAGGGGGGACCCAGGAAATTACAGGCCAGTCAGTTTGACATCTGTTCCTGGTAAATTAGAAGAATCTATAGTTAAAGCTAAAATTACAAAACATGTAGAAAAGCAAGACCTCCTGAGGAAGAGTCAGCATGATTTTTGCAGAAGCAAGTCCTGCCTTACAAACTTACTAGAGTTCTTTGAGGGTGTAAACAGGCATGTGGATAAGGGGGAACCAGTGGACATTGTCTACTTGGATTTCTAAAAGGCTTTTGACCAAGTTCCTCACCAGAGACTATTGAGAAAACTCAGCAACCAAGGAATAAGAGGGGAAGTCCTCCTATGGATTAAAAACTGGTTGAGAAACAGGAACCAAAGGGTGGGTGTAAATGAGAAGTTCTCACAGTGGAGAGATGTAGGGAGTGGTGTCCCCCAAGGATCCATTTTGGGACCAGTGCTCTTTAACCTATTAATAAATGACCTGGAAGTAGGGGTGGGTAGTATGGTGGCCAAGTTTGCGGATGATACCAAATTATGTAGGGTGGTGAAGAGTTGCGAAGGATTGTGAAGAGTTCCAAGCAGACCTTTATAAATTAGGTGAGTGGGCTAAGAAATGGCAAATGCAGTTCAATGTAGCAAAATGTAAAGTGAGGCACATAGTGAGGCTCGGAAGCAGCAGCAGCAGAAGGCCGTTGCTTTCACATCCTGCATGTGAGCTCCCAAAGGCACCTGGTGGGCCACTGCGAGTAGCAGAGTGCTGGACTAGATGGACTCTGGTCTGATCCAGCAGGCTCTTTCTTATGTTCTTATTATCAGGTTGGTCCCCTTGGCTCAACCCCCCTCCCGCTTCTAGCCTTCCAGGAAACAAAAGCTAAAATGCAGCCACAGGTCTCCAAGGTGTGGCCAAGCCCTGCCTTTTGTAATGTTAACTCTGTATTTGAATCTTGGTATTCTTCCCTTTGTTATCTTACTGTAACTGCGGCTCTGGGGCCCGGCAAGGGGGCGGGCCAAGAGCAGCAGGGATCTAAGGTTTTGTTCTTTCTATATTACTCAGAATTCGTCTATCTCTCGCATGCTTCAGTTCTCAATAAAGTCTTACATTTTAAAAAGAAAAACTGCAGGTCGCTTTATTTTGGGACTGGGGTCTCACGCTTATGAGGGAAATTGCAGAAAGTGCCATTTGGTTGTTGGTGAAGATTGTTCCTGATCTGTGTCTGTCATGAATGATGTCTTTCTTTTCAGCAACAGACATACCTGATGCAAAATGCACCTTCTTGGGGAAGGACTAACTGGATCTCATGCATACAAGGAGCTTTGCTTGTCAATAATAAGGGTGTATTTTAAAAGGTTACAACATTGTTCCCCACGCCTGACATAAGGTTGAAAATAATGACTCTGGAGGAGCTCACAGGGACACTAATAGAGCATCAAGGTTCTCCTGGAGAGAGCATAAGCCATTAATCCTAGTCTAATTTGGAGCTCTTAAAGAATATAAATGGAAAAATGGCAATTTAATGCACATGGTTCACATCCATCAACAAAGGATTAGTCCAAGCATTAATGGATTGTGCAAAGAAAACTGGGGGATAGTGTTACTCCTAAGGTAGAATTCAGAAGGGTTTTTTTGGGGAGGGGGGCTGCATGAAATCTGTCTTGCTATATCCGGGGAATGTTCTGTTTTCCCACTGTGCAGTTAGATATGTCCAGGAAAATCCTATAGAGTGTCCCAGTGGTCCATCTAGTCCAGCATCCTGTCTCACACAGTGGCCAACCAGTTTCTCTGAAGGGACAACAGAGTATAAGGGCCAAGGCCTTCATCAGAACATCAGAAGAGCCCTGCTGAATCAGAAAAGTGGTTCATCTAGTCCAGCTGGAAAGAGGGGATTGGAATGTGACGGTTTCTTGTTGACACCTGTTTTTACTGTTATAGTTTGTGTTATCTCTTGCTTGGCGCTATTCCCAGACTGGTCTAGCCTTGTGTGTGAAAGTATCTAAAATAGGCGGACCCAAAAGTTCTCTCCATGTCTTAATGTACTTTTGAAGTTTAGTTCTCTCAAGGACCATGTTTCATCTAGCCATATTAAAGATCTTTCTGCTTTCATGAAGATTCTATTGTATGGACTCAGTTTGTTACACCAGCATCCTGTCTCACATAGTGGCCAACCAGTTCCTCTGAAGGGACAACAATGGGGAATAGAGGCCAAGGCCTTCATAAGAACATCAGAAGAGCTCCGCTGAATCAGACCAGTGGTCCAGTTGTCCAGCATCCTGTCTCACACAGTGGCCAACCAGTTCCTCTGAAGAGACAACAGCAGAGTATAGGGGCCAAGGCATTCATAAGAACATCAGAAGAGTCCTGCTGAATCAGACCAGTGGTCCAGCTAGTCTAGCATCCTGTCTCACACCCCCACCCCCCCCCCCCCCCACTCCCCAACCCCCCTCCCCCCCCCCCCTCCCTCCCCCTCACCCAACCCCCCCCCCCCCCCCACCCCCCCACCCCCCCCCACCCCCCCCCCCTCCCCCCACCCCCCTCCCACTCCCCCTTCCCCCCCACCCCCCCCTCCCCCCCACCCCCCCCCCCCCCCCCCCCCCACCCATCCCACCCCCCACCCACCCTCCCCCCCCCCCACCCCCCCCCCCCCCCACCCCTCCACCCCACCATCCCTCCCACCCCCCACCCCCCCCCCCCCCCACCCCCCCCCCCCCCCACCCCCCCCCCCCCCCACCCCCCCCCCCCCCCACCCCCCCCCCCCCCCACCCCCCCCCCCCCCCACCCCCCCCCCCCCCCACCCCCCCCCCCCCCCACCCCCCCCCCCCCCCACCCCCCCCCCCCCCCACCCCCCCCCCCCCCCACCCCCCCCCCCCCCCACCCCCCCCCCCCCCCACCCCCCCCCCCCCCCACCCCCCCCCCCCCCCACCCCCCCCCCCCCCCACCCCCCCCCCCCCCCACCCCCCCCCCCCCCCACCCCCCCCCCCCCCCACCCCCCCCCCCCCCCACCCCCCCCCCCCCCCACCCCCCCCCCCCCCCACCCCCCCCCCCCCCCACCCCCCCCCCCCCCCACCCCCCCCCCCCCCCACCCCCCCCCCCCCCCACCCCCCCCCCCCCCCACCCCCCCCCCCCCCCACCCCCCCCCCCCCCCACCCCCCCCCCCCCCCACCCCCCCCCCCCCCCACCCCCCCCCCCCCCCACCCCCCCCCCCCCCCACCCCCCCCCCCCCCCACCCCCCCCCCCCCCCACCCCCCCCCCCCCCCACCCCCCCCCCCCCCCACCCCCCCCCCCCCCCACCCCCCCCCCCCCCCACCCCCCCCCCCCCCCACCCCCCCCCCCCCCCACCCCCCCCCCCCCCCACCCCCCCCCCCCCCCACCCCCCCCCCCCCCCACCCCCCCCCCCCCCCACCCCCCCCCCCCCCCACCCCCCCCCCCCCCCACCCCCCCCCCCCCCCACCCCCCCCCCCCCCCACCCCCCCCCCCCCCCACCCCCCCCCCCCCCCACCCCCCCCCCCCCCCACCCCCCCCCCCCCCCACCCCCCCCCCCCCCCACCCCCCCCCCCCCCCACCCCCCCCCCCCCCCACCCCCCCCCCCCCCCACCCCCCCCCCCCCCCACCCCCCCCCCCCCCCACCCCCCCCCCCCCCCACCCCCCCCCCCCCCCACCCCCCCCCCCCCCCACCCCCCCCCCCCCCCACCCCCCCCCCCCCCCACCCCCCCCCCCCCCCACCCCCCCCCCCCCCCACCCCCCCCCCCCCCCACCCCCCCCCCCCCCCACCCCCCCCCCCCCCCACCCCCCCCCCCCCCCACCCCCCCCCCCCCCCACCCCCCCCCCCCCCCACCCCCCCCCCCCCCCACCCCCCCCCCCCCCCACCCCCCCCCCCCCCCACCCCCCCCCCCCCCCACCCCCCCCCCCCCCCACCCCCCCCCCCCCCCACCCCCCCCCCCCCCCACCCCCCCCCCCCCCCACCCCCCCCCCCCCCCACCCCCCCCCCCCCCCACCCCCCCCCCCCCCCACCCCCCCCCCCCCCCACCCCCCCCCCCCCCCACCCCCCCCCCCCCCCACCCCCCCCCCCCCCCACCCCCCCCCCCCCCCACCCCCCCCCCCCCCCACCCCCCCCCCCCCCCACCCCCCCCCCCCCCCACCCCCCCCCCCCCCCACCCCCCCCCCCCCCCACCCCCCCCCCCCCCCACCCCCCCCCCCCCCCACCCCCCCCCCCCCCCACCCCCCCCCCCCCCCACCCCCCCCCCCCCCCACCCCCCCCCCCCCCCACCCCCCCCCCCCCCCACCCCCCCCCCCCCCCACCCCCCCCCCCCCCCACCCCCCCCCCCCCCCACCCCCCCCCCCCCCCACCCCCCCCCCCCCCCACCCCCCCCCCCCCCCACCCCCCCCCCCCCCCACCCCCCCCCCCCCCCACCCCCCCCCCCCCCCACCCCCCCCCCCCCCCACCCCCCCCCCCCCCCACCCCCCCCCCCCCCCACCCCCCCCCCCCCCCACCCCCCCCCCCCCCCACCCCCCCCCCCCCCCACCCCCCCCCCCCCCCACCCCCCCCCCCCCCCACCCCCCCCCCCCCCCACCCCCCCCCCCCCCCACCCCCCCCCCCCCCCACCCCCCCCCCCCCCCACCCCCCCCCCCCCCCACCCCCCCCCCCCCCCACCCCCCCCCCCCCCCACCCCCCCCCCCCCCCACCCCCCCCCCCCCCCACCCCCCCCCCCCCCCACCCCCCCCCCCCCCCACCCCCCCCCCCCCCCACCCCCCCCCCCCCCCACCCCCCCCCCCCCCCACCCCCCCCCCCCCCCACCCCCCCCCCCCCCCACCCCCCCCCCCCCCCACCCCCCCCCCCCCCCACCCCCCCCCCCCCCCACCCCCCCCCCCCCCCACCCCCCCCCCCCCCCACCCCCCCCCCCCCCCACCCCCCCCCCCCCCCACCCCCCCCCCCCCCCACCCCCCCCCCCCCCCACCCCCCCCCCCCCCCACCCCCCCCCCCCCCCACCCCCCCCCCCCCCCACCCCCCCCCCCCCCCACCCCCCCCCCCCCCCACCCCCCCCCCCCCCCACCCCCCCCCCCCCCCACCCCCCCCCCCCCCCACCCCCCCCCCCCCCCACCCCCCCCCCCCCCCACCCCCCCCCCCCCCCACCCCCCCCCCCCCCCACCCCCCCCCCCCCCCACCCCCCCCCCCCCCCACCCCCCCCCCCCCCCACCCCCCCCCCCCCCCACCCCCCCCCCCCCCCACCCCCCCCCCCCCCCACCCCCCCCCCCCCCCACCCCCCCCCCCCCCCACCCCCCCCCCCCCCCACCCCCCCCCCCCCCCACCCCCCCCCCCCCCCACCCCCCCCCCCCCCCACCCCCCCCCCCCCCCACCCCCCCCCCCCCCCACCCCCCCCCCCCCCCACCCCCCCCCCCCCCCACCCCCCCCCCCCCCCACCCCCCCCCCCCCCCACCCCCCCCCCCCCCCACCCCCCCCCCCCCCCACCCCCCCCCCCCCCCACCCCCCCCCCCCCCCACCCCCCCCCCCCCCCACCCCCCCCCCCCCCCACCCCCCCCCCCCCCCACCCCCCCCCCCCCCCACCCCCCCCCCCCCCCACCCCCCCCCCCCCCCACCCCCCCCCCCCCCCACCCCCCCCCCCCCCCACCCCCCCCCCCCCCCACCCCCCCCCCCCCCCACCCCCCCCCCCCCCCACCCCCCCCCCCCCCCACCCCCCCCCCCCCCCACCCCCCCCCCCCCCCACCCCCCCCCCCCCCCACCCCCCCCCCCCCCCACCCCCCCCCCCCCCCACCCCCCCCCCCCCCCACCCCCCCCCCCCCCCACCCCCCCCCCCCCCCACCCCCCCCCCCCCCCACCCCCCCCCCCCCCCACCCCCCCCCCCCCCCACCCCCCCCCCCCCCCACCCCCCCCCCCCCCCACCCCCCCCCCCCCCCACCCCCCCCCCCCCCCACCCCCCCCCCCCCCCACCCCCCCCCCCCCCCACCCCCCCCCCCCCCCACCCCCCCCCCCCCCCACCCCCCCCCCCCCCCACCCCCCCCCCCCCCCACCCCCCCCCCCCCCCACCCCCCCCCCCCCCCACCCCCCCCCCCCCCCACCCCCCCCCCCCCCCACCCCCCCCCCCCCCCACCCCCCCCCCCCCCCACCCCCCCCCCCCCCCACCCCCCCCCCCCCCCACCCCCCCCCCCCCCCACCCCCCCCCCCCCCCACCCCCCCCCCCCCCCACCCCCCCCCCCCCCCACCCCCCCCCCCCCCCACCCCCCCCCCCCCCCACCCCCCCCCCCCCCCACCCCCCCCCCCCCCCACCCCCCCCCCCCCCCACCCCCCCCCCCCCCCACCCCCCCCCCCCCCCACCCCCCCCCCCCCCCACCCCCCCCCCCCCCCACCCCCCCCCCCCCCCACCCCCCCCCCCCCCCACCCCCCCCCCCCCCCACCCCCCCCCCCCCCCACCCCCCCCCCCCCCCACCCCCCCCCCCCCCCACCCCCCCCCCCCCCCACCCCCCCCCCCCCCCACCCCCCCCCCCCCCCACCCCCCCCCCCCCCCACCCCCCCCCCCCCCCACCCCCCCCCCCCCCCACCCCCCCCCCCCCCCACCCCCCCCCCCCCCCACCCCCCCCCCCCCCCACCCCCCCCCCCCCCCACCCCCCCCCCCCCCCACCCCCCCCCCCCCCCACCCCCCCCCCCCCCCACCCCCCCCCCCCCCCACCCCCCCCCCCCCCCACCCCCCCCCCCCCCCACCCCCCCCCCCCCCCACCCCCCCCCCCCCCCACCCCCCCCCCCCCCCACCCCCCCCCCCCCCCACCCCCCCCCCCCCCCACCCCCCCCCCCCCCCACCCCCCCCCCCCCCCACCCCCCCCCCCCCCCACCCCCCCCCCCCCCCACCCCCCCCCCCCCCCACCCCCCCCCCCCCCCACCCCCCCCCCCCCCCACCCCCCCCCCCCCCCACCCCCCCCCCCCCCCACCCCCCCCCCCCCCCACCCCCCCCCCCCCCCACCCCCCCCCCCCCCCACCCCCCCCCCCCCCCACCCCCCCCCCCCCCCACCCCCCCCCCCCCCCACCCCCCCCCCCCCCCACCCCCCCCCCCCCCCACCCCCCCCCCCCCCCACCCCCCCCCCCCCCCACCCCCCCCCCCCCCCACCCCCCCCCCCCCCCACCCCCCCCCCCCCCCACCCCCCCCCCCCCCCACCCCCCCCCCCCCCCACCCCCCCCCCCCCCCACCCCCCCCCCCCCCCACCCCCCCCCCCCCCCACCCCCCCCCCCCCCCACCCCCCCCCCCCCCCACCCCCCCCCCCCCCCACCCCCCCCCCCCCCCACCCCCCCCCCCCCCCACCCCCCCCCCCCCCCACCCCCCCCCCCCCCCACCCCCCCCCCCCCCCACCCCCCCCCCCCCCCACCCCCCCCCCCCCCCACCCCCCCCCCCCCCCACCCCCCCCCCCCCCCACCCCCCCCCCCCCCCACCCCCCCCCCCCCCCACCCCCCCCCCCCCCCACCCCCCCCCCCCCCCACCCCCCCCCCCCCCCACCCCCCCCCCCCCCCACCCCCCCCCCCCCCCACCCCCCCCCCCCCCCACCCCCCCCCCCCCCCACCCCCCCCCCCCCCCACCCCCCCCCCCCCCCACCCCCCCCCCCCCCCACCCCCCCCCCCCCCCACCCCCCCCCCCCCCCACCCCCCCCCCCCCCCACCCCCCCCCCCCCCCACCCCCCCCCCCCCCCACCCCCCCCCCCCCCCACCCCCCCCCCCCCCCACCCCCCCCCCCCCCCACCCCCCCCCCCCCCCACCCCCCCCCCCCCCCACCCCCCCCCCCCCCCACCCCCCCCCCCCCCCACCCCCCCCCCCCCCCACCCCCCCCCCCCCCCACCCCCCCCCCCCCCCACCCCCCCCCCCCCCCACCCCCCCCCCCCCCCACCCCCCCCCCCCCCCACCCCCCCCCCCCCCCACCCCCCCCCCCCCCCACCCCCCCCCCCCCCCACCCCCCCCCCCCCCCACCCCCCCCCCCCCCCACCCCCCCCCCCCCCCACCCCCCCCCCCCCCCACCCCCCCCCCCCCCCACCCCCCCCCCCCCCCACCCCCCCCCCCCCCCACCCCCCCCCCCCCCCACCCCCCCCCCCCCCCACCCCCCCCCCCCCCCACCCCCCCCCCCCCCCACCCCCCCCCCCCCCCACCCCCCCCCCCCCCCACCCCCCCCCCCCCCCACCCCCCCCCCCCCCCACCCCCCCCCCCCCCCACCCCCCCCCCCCCCCACCCCCCCCCCCCCCCACCCCCCCCCCCCCCCACCCCCCCCCCCCCCCACCCCCCCCCCCCCCCACCCCCCCCCCCCCCCACCCCCCCCCCCCCCCACCCCCCCCCCCCCCCACCCCCCCCCCCCCCCACCCCCCCCCCCCCCCACCCCCCCCCCCCCCCACCCCCCCCCCCCCCCACCCCCCCCCCCCCCCACCCCCCCCCCCCCCCACCCCCCCCCCCCCCCACCCCCCCCCCCCCCCACCCCCCCCCCCCCCCACCCCCCCCCCCCCCCACCCCCCCCCCCCCCCACCCCCCCCCCCCCCCACCCCCCCCCCCCCCCACCCCCCCCCCCCCCCACCCCCCCCCCCCCCCACCCCCCCCCCCCCCCACCCCCCCCCCCCCCCACCCCCCCCCCCCCCCACCCCCCCCCCCCCCCACCCCCCCCCCCCCCCACCCCCCCCCCCCCCCACCCCCCCCCCCCCCCACCCCCCCCCCCCCCCACCCCCCCCCCCCCCCACCCCCCCCCCCCCCCACCCCCCCCCCCCCCCACCCCCCCCCCCCCCCACCCCCCCCCCCCCCCACCCCCCCCCCCCCCCACCCCCCCCCCCCCCCACCCCCCCCCCCCCCCACCCCCCCCCCCCCCCACCCCCCCCCCCCCCCACCCCCCCCCCCCCCCACCCCCCCCCCCCCCCACCCCCCCCCCCCCCCACCCCCCCCCCCCCCCACCCCCCCCCCCCCCCACCCCCCCCCCCCCCCACCCCCCCCCCCCCCCACCCCCCCCCCCCCCCACCCCCCCCCCCCCCCACCCCCCCCCCCCCCCACCCCCCCCCCCCCCCACCCCCCCCCCCCCCCACCCCCCCCCCCCCCCACCCCCCCCCCCCCCCACCCCCCCCCCCCCCCACCCCCCCCCCCCCCCACCCCCCCCCCCCCCCACCCCCCCCCCCCCCCACCCCCCCCCCCCCCCACCCCCCCCCCCCCCCACCCCCCCCCCCCCCCACCCCCCCCCCCCCCCACCCCCCCCCCCCCCCACCCCCCCCCCCCCCCACCCCCCCCCCCCCCCACCCCCCCCCCCCCCCACCCCCCCCCCCCCCCACCCCCCCCCCCCCCCACCCCCCCCCCCCCCCACCCCCCCCCCCCCCCACCCCCCCCCCCCCCCACCCCCCCCCCCCCCCACCCCCCCCCCCCCCCACCCCCCCCCCCCCCCACCCCCCCCCCCCCCCACCCCCCCCCCCCCCCACCCCCCCCCCCCCCCACCCCCCCCCCCCCCCACCCCCCCCCCCCCCCACCCCCCCCCCCCCCCACCCCCCCCCCCCCCCACCCCCCCCCCCCCCCACCCCCCCCCCCCCCCACCCCCCCCCCCCCCCACCCCCCCCCCCCCCCACCCCCCCCCCCCCCCACCCCCCCCCCCCCCCACCCCCCCCCCCCCCCACCCCCCCCCCCCCCCACCCCCCCCCCCCCCCACCCCCCCCCCCCCCCACCCCCCCCCCCCCCCACCCCCCCCCCCCCCCACCCCCCCCCCCCCCCACCCCCCCCCCCCCCCACCCCCCCCCCCCCCCACCCCCCCCCCCCCCCACCCCCCCCCCCCCCCACCCCCCCCCCCCCCCACCCCCCCCCCCCCCCACCCCCCCCCCCCCCCACCCCCCCCCCCCCCCACCCCCCCCCCCCCCCACCCCCCCCCCCCCCCACCCCCCCCCCCCCCCACCCCCCCCCCCCCCCACCCCCCCCCCCCCCCACCCCCCCCCCCCCCCACCCCCCCCCCCCCCCACCCCCCCCCCCCCCCACCCCCCCCCCCCCCCACCCCCCCCCCCCCCCACCCCCCCCCCCCCCCACCCCCCCCCCCCCCCACCCCCCCCCCCCCCCACCCCCCCCCCCCCCCACCCCCCCCCCCCCCCACCCCCCCCCCCCCCCACCCCCCCCCCCCCCCACCCCCCCCCCCCCCCACCCCCCCCCCCCCCCACCCCCCCCCCCCCCCACCCCCCCCCCCCCCCACCCCCCCCCCCCCCCACCCCCCCCCCCCCCCACCCCCCCCCCCCCCCACCCCCCCCCCCCCCCACCCCCCCCCCCCCCCACCCCCCCCCCCCCCCACCCCCCCCCCCCCCCACCCCCCCCCCCCCCCACCCCCCCCCCCCCCCACCCCCCCCCCCCCCCACCCCCCCCCCCCCCCACCCCCCCCCCCCCCCACCCCCCCCCCCCCCCACCCCCCCCCCCCCCCACCCCCCCCCCCCCCCACCCCCCCCCCCCCCCACCCCCCCCCCCCCCCACCCCCCCCCCCCCCCACCCCCCCCCCCCCCCACCCCCCCCCCCCCCCACCCCCCCCCCCCCCCACCCCCCCCCCCCCCCACCCCCCCCCCCCCCCACCCCCCCCCCCCCCCACCCCCCCCCCCCCCCACCCCCCCCCCCCCCCACCCCCCCCCCCCCCCACCCCCCCCCCCCCCCACCCCCCCCCCCCCCCACCCCCCCCCCCCCCCACCCCCCCCCCCCCCCACCCCCCCCCCCCCCCACCCCCCCCCCCCCCCACCCCCCCCCCCCCCCACCCCCCCCCCCCCCCACCCCCCCCCCCCCCCACCCCCCCCCCCCCCCACCCCCCCCCCCCCCCACCCCCCCCCCCCCCCACCCCCCCCCCCCCCCACCCCCCCCCCCCCCCACCCCCCCCCCCCCCCACCCCCCCCCCCCCCCACCCCCCCCCCCCCCCACCCCCCCCCCCCCCCACCCCCCCCCCCCCCCACCCCCCCCCCCCCCCACCCCCCCCCCCCCCCACCCCCCCCCCCCCCCACCCCCCCCCCCCCCCACCCCCCCCCCCCCCCACCCCCCCCCCCCCCCACCCCCCCCCCCCCCCACCCCCCCCCCCCCCCACCCCCCCCCCCCCCCACCCCCCCCCCCCCCCACCCCCCCCCCCCCCCACCCCCCCCCCCCCCCACCCCCCCCCCCCCCCACCCCCCCCCCCCCCCACCCCCCCCCCCCCCCACCCCCCCCCCCCCCCACCCCCCCCCCCCCCCACCCCCCCCCCCCCCCACCCCCCCCCCCCCCCACCCCCCCCCCCCCCCACCCCCCCCCCCCCCCACCCCCCCCCCCCCCCACCCCCCCCCCCCCCCACCCCCCCCCCCCCCCACCCCCCCCCCCCCCCACCCCCCCCCCCCCCCACCCCCCCCCCCCCCCACCCCCCCCCCCCCCCACCCCCCCCCCCCCCCACCCCCCCCCCCCCCCACCCCCCCCCCCCCCCACCCCCCCCCCCCCCCACCCCCCCCCCCCCCCACCCCCCCCCCCCCCCACCCCCCCCCCCCCCCACCCCCCCCCCCCCCCACCCCCCCCCCCCCCCACCCCCCCCCCCCCCCACCCCCCCCCCCCCCCACCCCCCCCCCCCCCCACCCCCCCCCCCCCCCACCCCCCCCCCCCCCCACCCCCCCCCCCCCCCACCCCCCCCCCCCCCCACCCCCCCCCCCCCCCACCCCCCCCCCCCCCCACCCCCCCCCCCCCCCACCCCCCCCCCCCCCCACCCCCCCCCCCCCCCACCCCCCCCCCCCCCCACCCCCCCCCCCCCCCACCCCCCCCCCCCCCCACCCCCCCCCCCCCCCACCCCCCCCCCCCCCCACCCCCCCCCCCCCCCACCCCCCCCCCCCCCCACCCCCCCCCCCCCCCACCCCCCCCCCCCCCCACCCCCCCCCCCCCCCACCCCCCCCCCCCCCCACCCCCCCCCCCCCCCACCCCCCCCCCCCCCCACCCCCCCCCCCCCCCACCCCCCCCCCCCCCCACCCCCCCCCCCCCCCACCCCCCCCCCCCCCCACCCCCCCCCCCCCCCACCCCCCCCCCCCCCCACCCCCCCCCCCCCCCACCCCCCCCCCCCCCCACCCCCCCCCCCCCCCACCCCCCCCCCCCCCCACCCCCCCCCCCCCCCACCCCCCCCCCCCCCCACCCCCCCCCCCCCCCACCCCCCCCCCCCCCCACCCCCCCCCCCCCCCACCCCCCCCCCCCCCCACCCCCCCCCTCCCCCCCCCCCCCCCCCCCCCACCCCCCCCCCCCCCCCCCCACCCCCCCCCCCCCACCCCCCCCCCCCCCCCTCACCCCCCCCACCCCCCCCCCCCCCCCCACCCCCCCCCCCCCCCCCCCCCCCCCCCCCACCCCCCCCCCCCCCCCCCCCCCCCCCCCCACCCCCCCCAGACCCCCACACCCCCCACCCCCCCCCCCCCCCCCCCACACTACCCCCCCCCCACCCCTGCCAGCATGGCAAATTGACCATGCTGGCAGGGGCTGATGGGAATTGTAGTCCATAACATCAGGAGTGCCAAAGGTTCGCCACCACGGGCCAATAGCTTCAAAGCATGGGATGACTTAGCCCAACAGAGATTGTCACATCCTAGAGCAGGGGTATCCAGTTCAGACCCTCCAGATGTTCATGGACCATGATTCCCATCAGTCTCAGGGGCTGCTGGGAATTGTAGTCCATGAACATCTGGAGGGGCAGAATTGGAAACCTAGAGTCTGAATACTGAATATTACATATGGCAAATGACTGACTTTTAGGACAGATGATGAGATAGTGACTCCAAGAGTTGTTGGGCAAGATCGTCTAAACTGCTGATGAAATGGGAAAACACAACTACAAAATGGGCAATACTGGGGTGCTTGTCACATTTTTGGATTATTCCTGATTGTGCACTTTTGCTGTGTTGATTTCATGGTGATATTTTGGCTTTGTTTGTAGTCTTGTTTACTTTCATGTGCCCATTTGTGCACTCTTTGTATTAAATCTGCAGGTTCAGCAATTTATGCAGCCTTGGTATAGTGTGGTTTTTGTCGCTTCCATCTCTGCACTTGTCAGCTTTTTAGAAACAAAGAGCTCAAATTGATTTTTGATAACATTTCGTTAGATTTTCTGGTAACTGTCTCAGAAAATACGGTCTTCCTAAGAGCAGGACTTGACAATAAACAAATTAGCTATCTACATTTTTGCTGTTCTTTCACTGAAGATGAGCTTCACCAGGAAGACAGGGAGAGTAGGTGGGGATTCCAATTTAGATGGTTTCAGAGAAAAGTCAAACTATTTATCTCAAACTGCAATTTACTTGTGGCAGTAAAGCAGGATGATATATTACATATTTTCCCCTCTGGGAAGATGGCCTTATTAGAACTTGTTACAGGTTTTTTTTTCCTATATATTTTTCAAGGCTGTGAGCAAGAAATTGACAGAGGGAGGCCATTTAAAATGTTGATTTGAAAAATTAAACATCCTATTAAAATCTTTCGTATACCTGCATCTACCTGTCAGTTCTGGGAAAACCTGAAACTTGGGAAATGCTAATAATCCGAAAGCCATTCTACATGTCTGTAATTATCAGTGGACATTGACATTAACCAACTTTAGGATATCTGCTGAAACATAATATAGTTTTGACAGAAATGGTCAAGGGGGGGGGATCTGCTTTTCTTACTCCTATTGTCAAGGTGTATTTGGAGGATTTTGTCTGGCCTTATGGTCTGAATCAGGCATCCCAGCATGTCAATTGTGGGTGCCATGGTACCTGCCAGCACCTTTCCTGGCGCCTCCCAAACGTTTTTAGAAAGTGAGTTGGGCCAGGTGGGTCCTTTGCCCAGCAAGGATTTTGACTGGCCACTGGCTGCGTGGATTTGTCAAAATGTCACTTTGGCAGCAGCTGCCACCACGACACAAGGATTGCACCGTATGACTGAACGTAAACTGCAATAGCCCTTTTGTGGCTGGATTTGCCTCCTGCGAAAGCCATTTCTGTCAGCACTGACAAGGGGATCAAAAAGGTTAGGGACCCCTGGTCCTAGTTATAATGCTGATGCGTTCCAGTGCTCCACATTAAACAGCTTAAGGAATGCCAAACAATTGTTTCTGAACCAGAGAGAATTCGGCTGTATTTTCTTTACTAATACATTTACCCAGGACCCACGGTAATATCATCCACTCGACGATGGTTGGCGGAGGCCCCTGCATGTTCAGATCAGATCTGTCAATGTGCTGAGAGGCAAGTAGCAGAAAGAACAAGAAAGTCAAGTAGGATGCCGTGTGGCAGATGAATTTGATGAAAGGCTTCTTGATGAACAGTCCCAGTGGGCTCTTGGGGGCTATCAAGTAGCAGACGGAGAAGATGGGGAAGAGGAACCCAATGATGACGCAAGTCAACATCTTCACGGCCCAGTGGCGCCTCCTCCAGCCAGGGAACTCGTCATACCAGCGAGAGGCGAGCAGCTGTTGGCAGTTGGGCTGGGCAACGAACTAAAGTGAAAGAAAAAGAACAGTTGTATGCCATTAAAGGTTGAATTGAATTGAAAAAGAACAGTCACATCTCTTGCACCAAGCACACCATCTTCTCTTGCTTACGCAGAGAGAGAGAACCTGCCACCAATTTACAGTGAGTGCATAGGGTTTTCAAGGCAAGAAGCATTTAGAGGTAGTTTGCCATGGCCTGCTTCTGTGTGTCACGAGCCAGCCCATGGGTACTTACCAGGACACAGAGGACTCTGAGGCAGAACCTGAGGACACAGTGAAGCCAGAGGAGGCTGCTCCTGAGGAAGACCAGGCAGCAGAGCCAACTCCTAGCCCTTCCCTGCTTGATGACGTGAAGGAGGAGCCTGAAGATACTCCTAGGAAACCAGTAATGAGCCAGCTGTGCATAGGAGGCAGAAGCAGAGGCAGCGGCTGCAGAAGCAAAGAAGTAATGCTCGTCTGGAAGCAAGATTTGGGAGAATAGAAGTCTATGCATCTGATGACGATTAACTTTTTGCAGAATCCCAGCCCCTTGAACAAGGCTCTCTATATAAGCCATGCTGTGAATTTGCTTCTGCCTGGGTGTAACAAGTGAGTTTCCTCTTGCTTCTGTCTGCCTGGTCTACTGCTGATCTTCAGCCTGTTTGCCTGATCTCCTGTGCTGTGACCTGTTGGACTGACTTGTGATTATGCATTCGCCTGCCTTGACCCATTGGACTGTCTTCTGACTATGCCCTTGTCTGCTGCCTGTCCTGTCCTGTGAGACTGGACCTGCCTGCCTGCCTGCCTGCCTGCCTGCAGCACACTGTGTTGGGACCATGGACTTCCTTGGTGGTTTCCCATCCAGGTTCAAACTAGGGTCAACCCTGCTTAGCTTCTGAAAGTGATGAGATTGTGATAACCAGGGCCATCCAAGTCAGGGATCCTTGCTTACACAGAGAAGAATTTCAGCATGTGTTGCTTGGTTGTCCTCACTTATAAAAAGCTAAAATATCTTTCAAGGCAAGTTGAAACGTGCTCCCTTCAGTACCCTTGGTAAAGGCATGAGTCGCTTTCCTTCCCTTGAAGATAGTTTCACAGGGGGACCATATTTGCCTGCAGTAGAAGCAGGGCAATTGTTTTCCTGTTTCCCTCTTACCTTCCTAGCAATCTCCTGTTAGTAATCTCCTGGCTCCAGCCCATCTTCAAAGAGGTGTGAAAGGTTCCCAGGTTCTTTTTAGCTTTGTAGTAGAAACTGTAATGGACATTTGGTGTGGGGTGAAACCAGGGGGGGGGGGGTCCCCCCCCCAGGCCTTGACTGAGTTCCCTGGCACGGGCGACGGGCCAGAATCCGCAGCAACCACACTGTTAGAGGGCTTATCTCATAACGTGAGATGAGAATTCCGTTCCCATGAGAATGGGACTGGAGACACCGGGAGGGGGATGGGACAAGGGGGTTATATTCTGTAGTTTAAGCGGGAGGCCCCATTCCAGTCATGCCGTGTGTATGAGCTTTCTAAGATGTCTGAATAAATGGTCTTTCAACCAAAAGCCTTTTATTTCTGCCTCGTTGGAATTCCTTACAAGATTCTGCTTTACATTGTTACTCTTCGCATCCCCTGGAATAAACTACTTTTGGACTTTCCTACAGTCTCTGTTATTTCCACGTTCGAGAGTCTGACATTAAGCAGTATCTCCCAGTTTGACCTGCACTCGGATCCATGGCCGGCAATGATATAGCTGCAGGCGGGTCCCCAGCTGGCAAACCTGATGAGGGGACGGGGCGAGTTCCAGACAAGGAAGAGATGCCCCGCGACCTGGACTTAGGAGACGAGGAGAAGGATGCTCCCATCCCCGACTGACACGATCCTCACTTGGGTGCTGCGCCCCCTTGTGGCGACCATATGTCCGGTCCTCTGCCGCTGCAGACGAGGGACTCCCACGAGGTGGCTGGGAACGCGCTGGACATCTCGGCCATCCCTCAGCCCTACCGGGACCTGCGGAGGGTGTTCGAGGAAACGCAGTGCAACAAGCTGCCGCCCCACCATAAGACTTACTGTAAGATCGAACTACTGCCTGGCGCTAAGCTCCCGAAAAGCTGTCTCTACCCCATGAGCCTGTCAGAAGCCCATGTGCTTCAGGAGTTTTTGGACAAAAACTTGAAATGAGATTTCATAAAAAGGGTAACCAGTGATTTTGCCGCTCCCGTACTGTTCGTGCGGAAGAAGGACGGCTCCCTTCGGCTGTGTACTGACTATCGGGGACTGGACGCAATCTCCATGTGCAACAAATATCCGTTGCCCCTGATCAAGGACTTACTGAGTTGTCTGGGGATGGGCAAAGTTTTCACTAAGTTGGATTTGCGGGAAGCCTACTATCGGGTGCGGATCGCCAAGGGGTACAAGCACCTAACGGCTTTCAACACAAGGATGGGCCAGTTTGCCTACCGCGTCCTCCCATTCGGGTTATCTGGGGCTCCCGGGACTTTCATGTGTTTGATAAATGAGGTTCTCCAGGATTTTCTGTTCAAGGGGGTGGTGGTGTATTTGGATGATGTCCTTATTTACTCCCAGACGGAGGAGGAGCACATTGAGACTGTGCGGGCTGTGCTACAGCGGCTCCTCGACAATGACTTGTTTGTTAAACTTTCCAAATATGACTTTCATAAGGAGCAGCTGAACTTTCTGGGCTACCAGATCTCCAGCCAGGGGTTAGAAATGGACCCGGGTAAGGTGCAGGATGTGTTGCAGTGGCAGGAGCCCCGAACCAGGCGTCAGTTGCAGTCGTTCCTGGGCTTTGCCAATTTCTATCGGGACTTTACCCCTAATTTTGCTCGACTGGCTCTCCCCCTCACTGATTTGCTGCGCACGAAGGAGAAGGGGCCCATGGCAACCAAGCCTTTGGGTCCGCTGCCGTGGTCCCCGGAGTGCGGGGCGGCCTTCCAGGCGCTTAAGCATGCCTTCATGTCGGAACCTATACTATGCCATGGTGACCCTTCCAAGCCCTTTATTGTGCATGTTGCTGCTTCGGACAAGGCTATGGGTGCTGCCCTACTACAGAAGGGGGGTGATGGGAGGTTGTATCCATGTGCCTATCTCTCCCGCAAGTTTTCGGGGGCTGAGCATCACTGGATGGTTGGGGATAAGGAGAGGAACGATCAAGTGTGATTTGATTGCCTGGCGACACTGGCAGGAGGGCACGGCCCTTCCTTTCGAGGTGTGGACTGACCATAGGAACTTGACGGTGCTTCGTGCTCTGGGGAAGTTGTCTGCCAAGCAGCTTCGTTGGGCTGACTTTTACTCCCGTTTCAACTTCATGCTGCATTTCCTCCCTGGGAAGTCGAATTGCTTGGCTGACGCCCTTTCTCGGTTGCCCGATCCTTCCCCAGGGGACCCCACTCCAATCGGGATAGTGTTCTCCCCATCTCAACTGGGCTTGGCGGTCGTCACCCACAGTCAAGTGGCATGTCGCTCCAGTCCCCCCGCCGTGCCTGCTTCACTGGAGGAGACCCTCAGGGGGATGGGGGCACTTGAAGTGCCACAGGAGGAGGGTGGTGACCAACTGGAGAAATGGGGGGAGTTCTGGTGGAAGGGGGATCGGCTCTATGTGCCTCCGGCGGCGCGACTTCTAGCCTTGCAGGGGTGTCATGATGAAAAATCAGCAGGACACTTTGAGTTTGTGAAAACATTGCATTTGGCCCGTAGACAGTTTTGGTGGAGGACGCTGAGGGGGGATGTGGAAGCTTATGTTAAAGGTTGCCCCACATGTGCGATGGCCAAGAGGGCGCAAGGGAAGGTGCCTGGCCTCCTCCAGCCCCTGCCAGCACCCTCCGCACCCTGGAAGGTGATCTCCATGGATTTCATCACCGACCTCCCTTTTAGCAGAGGGAAGTCAGTGATCTGGATGGTTGTGGACTTGTTTTTGAAGCAGGCGCACTTCGTCCCTTGCGCATCGCTGCCGACAGCGAGCAAGTTGGCTCGTCTGTTTGTGACCCACGTCTATCAGCTACACACTGCCCCTGATAAGATTGTATCAGACCGCGGCGGACAGTTTATTTCGCAGTTCTGGCGGCACTTTCTGAAGTTGCTGGGCTCTTTCCTTGGCGTTTCACGCGGCGACAGATGGTCAGAGCAAACGTATGAACGCGACTCTTGAACAATATTTACGGTGCTACATTAATTTCCATCAGGACGATTGGGTTGACCTTTCGCTGAGTTTGCCTCCAACAACGCGGTGCATAGCAGCACGGGAAAAAACCCCTTTGAGGTTGCTTCAGGACAGTCAGCTAAGCCGTTTCCTTTCCTGGGGGAGGTCCAGCAGGGGGCCGTGGAACTTCAGGAATGGGTGCAGTCTTTCCGGCAAGCGTGGGGCCTGATGCAGTTAGCCCTGGAGAAGGCTAAACAGGGTTACAAGTGGCAGGCCGATAAAAAATGGCAGCCGTCCACCCTTGCGGTTGGGGATTGGATGTATTTGTCCACCAAGAACTTGCGGGGTCTGCAGTGGTGTAGAAAGCTGGAAAAAATATATTGGACCTTTTCAGGTGCTCAGAGTGATTAATGATGTGACAGCCGAGTTACAGTTGCCTAAAAACTTGAAGTCTGTACATCCTGTTTTTCATTGTAGCCTCCTCAAGAAGACGCCTGCCCCGGATGACTGGCACCTTCATCCAGCGGCACTATTCCCTGTTGTGGTGAGGGGCGAGCCTCACCATGAGGTGAAAGAGGTGTTAGATTCCCGGGTGCATCGTGGACAGCTACAGTATTTGATCGCTTGGACCCATTTCCCAGCTGGGGACAATGAATGGGTCGACTCCGTACATGTCTGAGCCCTTCGCTTGGTGAAGGCATTTCATTGGGCTTATCCCGACCGTCCAAAACAAGGGGGGAGGTCTTAAGGGGGGCAGAATGTCAAGACCATGCCTGTCAGTATGTTGATGTCTTGCTGTGTGTGATTTGCAATTGTTTTCCTGTTTCCCTCTTCCCTTCCTAGTAATCTCCTGGCGCCAGCCCATCTTCAAAGAGGTGTGAAAGGTTCCCAGATTCTTTGTAACTTTGTAGTAGAAACAGTAATGGACATTTGGTGTGGGGTGAAATGGGGGGGGGATTAAAAGATACAAGTCCTGGATCTGAGCTCTCTAGCTCAGATTCTACTTTACATTGTTACTCTTTGCATCACCTGGAATAAACTGCTTTTGGACTTTCCTACAGTCTCTGTTATTTCCACGTTCAAGAGTCTGATAGTTCAACACTGGTGCCCCAGCCCTTCCAATTGCATGACATTATTAAAACTAAAAGCTGGTCAAAACTGTTGATCAGTAGCAGATTATTATTAGTAACAACCACCTTGCCCGCCCACCCCCTAGGTTGAACTTAAATAAAAGCTTCCCACTAGAATAACAAAATAAAATGATCATATGTTAAATCACTCAATATATATACTTACTGTGTGTTAGGAAATGGGAATCCAAGTAAATTTTTACTGTGTAGACAGGCCTACACCCTATTGATAGTCTACTAGATCTAGCTGCCATAGATGTATATTTACCTATTTACCTGTACTGGTACTGTGATCACATGTATGTACAAGTAAAATGGCTGCTCCAAGTGCTTGCTGCAATGTCAATGCATGTGCTTAGCTGCCAGAATTTGCGTTCCCTAAGTGCTGACACTAGATGGCATACAGCCTAGTCCCGTGGTGGCAAACCTTTGGCACTCCAGATGTTGTGGACTACAATTCCCATCAGCCCCAGCCAGCATGGCCAATTGGGATTTGTAGTCCACAACATCTGGAGTGCCAAAGGTTCGCCACCACTGGAGTCAATCTTGGTGAGTTTTAGTTAAGGTGGAGGGAAGATCTGCTCCTTACTGAGGTTTCTCAATGGACAGTAGACCTGCCCTCTGCAGTCTCAATGTTTTTCAAGGGATGTTCTCGGAGTGGCTAAAATTCTCATATGCATGTCTTCAAATATAGCTTCTCCAAAATAAAAGATTACATCATTTGACATATAGCATGAAGCTTAAAATCCATTAAACTTAATCTTAAGGCCCATTCCAAATGCATTTACATGGCATTAACAAAGGGATCTTAGATGTCCCACTAACAGGCTTATAACAATCCACTGCTTGAACAGTTTTTAAAATGTACGTAAAATCACTTCTAGTCATTGAGCGGGGGAGTGAAAGAAGGAATTCTAACTTCAGTCCCACATGTGTAACCACTAAAACAGATTAATACATCTAAAGGGTGGAGAAGAAGATGAGGAGTTTGGATTTATACCACCCCTTTCTCTCCTTTAAGGAGCCTCAAGGTGGCTTAACTTTTCCCTTACTCTCCCCACAACAGACACCTTGTGAAGTAAGTGGGAAAGTTTGGAGAAACTGTGACTGGCCCAAGGTCACTCAGCAGGCTTCATGCGCAGGAGCGGGGAAACAAATCCAGTTCTCCAGATAAGAGTCTGCCGCTCATGTAGGGGAGTGGGGAATCAAACCCAGTTCTCAAGATTAGCATCCACTTGATCTCCACAATGCTGGAGGGGGGGGAGCATCCTTTTATGCTACTTCAACAGTTTATTTGGAAATATTATCCCGAATCCCCCTGTTCTGTTTATTAACAAAGGTTTGCTGCTATACTACTAAGTATGTCCTAAATTACCAGTCGAGGAACACAGTGGCACAGAGCGCAGGACCTGAGTTTGATCCCAATGGAAGTTGGTTTCAGGTAGATAGATCAAGATTGACTCAAGTCAGTCTATCCTTCTGAGGTTAAGTACCCAGCTTGCTGGAGGTAAAGTGCAGATGTAAGCAAAGGGTGCCTAGTAAACGTCGTGATGTGACATCACACTATGAATCAGTAATGACCCGGTGCTCGCACAAGGAACTATCTTTTAAAATTGTTAACCAGGAAAGTGTCAAACTTCGGATCTGGAAATCACGGAAACTGTAGAGTTGTTCTAAAGCCTTTATTTCAGAGCATAGGTAACATCATGAAAAAGAGGAACCTGGCAATTCCTGTGCAAACCCACTACCTATATCCCGTTGCCCCCTCCCACCGAGCCAAACAGCTTCTACTCCCCTCTACAAACTACAAAGTATTTACAGCAAAGCATTGCGAGCCTGGGAACAGTTCACACATTCCTTTGATAAGATCTGTGTCCAGGATACCCTGGGGCGCTGAGGGGGAGACACCAGACTTTCGCCCCACATCAGAGGATGGTAAACCGCCTCCCCCTGCTCTACCTGCCATTTGGCACTGACAGGCTCAGTCCTGACAGATAGGGATGAGAAAGAGCTGAACCAAGACAGGACAATAAAGAGAGAGAGGGACACAGGAAAAAAATAGAATGGGGGGGGGGGGTGAAGGCAGATCATGAAAGGAAGAGAGCAAAATGGAGGAGAAAACTGGGATAGGAATTACAGAGAAGGAACGGTTTTATTTTGCTACAGAAAAAAAAGTTTGAGTCCAGTAAACCTTTAAGACCAGCAGGACTTTATTCTTGGTATCAGCTTTCATGTGCATGCATACTTTTTCAGATTGGCACAAAACACTAGCACACAAAAGGTTATACCAGAGGCGGAGCAAGGGGAAACTGCGCCTGCGTGTGTGTGCCTGCACCCCTGCAGTGGCGCCCCCACCCCCGCCATGCCACACTCCCGCCACGCCACCTTCACAGTCCAGCCAGGCCTCCACCACGGCTCCACCCGGGGCGTTGCCCCCCACCCCATTGACACTACACCACTGGGTTATACCAAGAATAAAAGCTTACACCAAGAATAAAAACTTGTTGGTCTTAAAGATGCTGCTAGACCCAATTTTTTTCCCTACTAGTTTATACCAACATAGCTACACACCTGAATTTATTTTGCTACAACATACTAACAGGGCAACCTCTGGAAGATCTGTCTGGGCAGAAAAATATTGAGGAGCAGCAGTGGCGTAGGAGGTTAAGAGCTCGTGTATCTAATCTGGAGGAACCGGGTTTGATTCCCAGCTCTGCCGCCTGAGCTGTGGAGGCTTATCTGGGGAATTCAGCTGAGCCTGTGCACTCCCACACACACCAGCTGGGTGACCTTGGGCTAGTCACAGCTTCTCGGAGCTCTCTCAGCCCCACCCACCTCACAGGGTGTTTGTTGTGAGGGGGGAAGGGCAAGGAGATTGTCAGCCCCTTTGAGTCTCCTGCAGGAGAGAAAGGGGGGATATAAATCCAAACTCCTCCTCCTCCTCCTCCTCCTCCTCCTCCTTCTTCTTCTTCTTCTTCAGCAGTAGGCAGCTTCACACATTTCCATATATGAGAACATAAAAAGACCCTGCTGGATCAGACAAGTGGTCCATTTATTCCAGCACTGTGTCTTATACAGAGGCCAACTAGTTGCTGTGGTGAGCTAACAACAGGACATAGAAGCCAAGCCTCCTGTCACTGGCATTCAGAGGTTTACTGCTTCTGAACATGGAGGGTCCTTTAGTCACTATGGCTAGTAGCCACTGACAGACCTGTGCTCCATGAATATTTCCAAACCCCTCTTACAAACATCTGTGCCTGTGGCCATCAGTCAGTAGGGTGTAGTGCAGGGGTCAGCAACCCACGGCTCTCGAGCCACAAACAGCTCTTTCACTCCTCTCCTGTGGCTCTGAGTGGCTTCCCACGCAGTCCTGCAAGAGAGTCCCGCAAGAGAGGGAGGGAGAGCAAGCTGAGGCAAACGAGCTGCTCAGGGACTCCCCTTGCCTTCCTGTTCAGCTCTGGGCAGCTGCAAAGACACACCCACTCCCAACCCCCGGGGGTCAGAGGGCAGTGTGGGCATGTCTTTGCAACCGCCCGGAGCTGAGCAGGAAGGCAAGGTGAGTCCCTTGCATACACCCTAAGACTCAGTTTCTTTGCAGCGAATGGCTGCTTTGGAGGGTGGACTTCACTGCCTGTTGGGGGGGGGGGGCTGGAAAAATCAGAGGCACCAGAAGAAGCCCCAACACAGAGCCAAACAGCCGCAGCGAAAGTGTGCTCAAAAACGAAAGCGCACCGCCGCTTCAAACGCCCAGCAGGCAAAGGCTCCAGCCGCGATAGTGACCCATCCCCCTCAAAAGCTCCGACAGAACTCAACCCTTCCAGCCTCAGGCAAGAGGGCCCCCTTACAACAGGGAAACAGAGCGGATGGGGAGGTGGTTCCCCCCAATTCAGCCCCAAGTAACTCTGAAATCATTCAGGGATTATCTAGGGATGATCTGGTCTCCCTTTCCCAACAGTCCATCAGAGAAGAGTTAGAAGGATGCTTCCAGGCCAGAGAGGGTAGACCTGCCCTTCGGGAAGGTGGCCCTGGCCTCCAGGAGGGTAGACCTGGTCTCCAAGGAGGTAGCTCTGGCCTCAGAGGTGGTAGCTCTGGCCCTTGGGATGGTAGTCCTGGCCTCTCCAATAGCCAAACTGTACACAGAGCATGTTCTCCTTCACCTCCTGCCAGTGACAGAGGGGATGCTTCACAACTAGACCCCAATATTTCTGGTTTTGTTTGAGAAAATAAACCACCACTACCCCTGTTTAACTCCATCGCTTTCGAGATTTCTGGAAAATGTTACATCTCTAGCTTCAACTTGGCATGGTTTTTTTTGTTATTTTTTAAGAGTTCAAAATGTTCAAAATGTGTATACATAAATAAAATATCATTTTCTCTGTAGCACTTCATGGATTTCATAAGCAACACACTATAATTGTTCATGTACAAAGCGTAAAGGTAAAAAAACAATATATACAGTGTTATATTCATTTTGAATGTCAAAAAGTATTTGCGACTCCAAATGTTTTCCTTTCTGTGGAAAACGGGTCTAAATGGCTCTTTGGGTCTTAAAGGTTGCAGACCCCTGGTGTAGTGTTTACGAGCAGGTGGACTCTAATCTGGAGGACTGGGTTTGATTCCCTGCTGCTCCTTAGGAACGGTGGACTCTTATCTGGTGAACTGGATTTGTTCCTCCATTCCTACACATGAAACCTGCTGGGTAAGCTTGGGGCTAGTCACAGTTCTCTCTGAACTCTCACGAGGTATCTGATGGGGGAGAGGAAGGGGAAAGGAGCTTGTAAGCTGTCTTGAGACTCCTTACAGGACAGAAAGGCAGGGCATAAATCCCAACTCTTCCTCTCTTCTACAACTTCTGGCAGCAAATTCCACATTTTAATCAGTCATTGGGCCACTTCCCACTCACCATAAGCCGCGGGGTCACCTCCTCTTAAAAGACACGAGGAGGATGGGCCGTTCCCCGTCACCAAGCCCACTGGCGCAGCTGCCCTTAATTTGCCGCCAGCCTCCCACCTCCTTGTCTAGCGGCAAATTAGCTCCTCTGAAAAGAGCAAACATTTTTCAAAAACCCCCCAGGTGCCGCAGAGGGTGGGGAACCCTCGGCTGTTCACAGCGTGGCTGGATTCGCTCTGACGCGCGCTTCCGGCACATCAGGGGAAACAGGAACCGTCATTTTTTTTTGTTTCTTAGGGAGGAGTATTCCCGTCAGAAAGTGCTTGGGGAGGAATTGAGGCGATGTGCAACAACAAGGCGATGCTACAACATTGCTCTTTTTTTGCTCTTTTTTGCTCGGGGCTCCACTGTTTTGCAGTAGCTTTGGCAAAGTGCTGCTGAAGCACAGGGTTGTCGGCACGGGTGTAAGCGGTAAACCCGATATTTACTTTCTATTTTTCTAGCCCAAGCAATTCTGCAACTTGAGGTAGTGACCGTCCAGCATGTGCAGACGTCTGTAAAACTAATGCATTCAGCTTATCCAAAGCGAACTTTTTTCGGAGTCCAGCCAATCAAAATGGAGCCCGCCTTTCGGCTGGCTGCAACTCCCCACGTGTAAATGATGCACACGTGTGCCAGCCAATCAGGCAACGCTTTGATTGCCTTCTTTGACTCTTGATGTGGAACCCCACACTATTTCCTGAATGGAAAATGGAAGTGGGGAATCAAATGTCTCCGTTGTCAAGAAGCCACGGGAGGCTTTCTCTACTGAAGGGGGTCGCTGTGGGGTTGCACTCAGATGAGGTAAGTGGGGAGTGGCCCATTGTGTAAGTATCTATTTCCTTCCGTCCACCCTAAATTTTACTGCTCCTCAGCCACACTGATGTCTAGTATTCTGGGAGAGGGAGAAAAGGTTCTCTTTGTCAGTTCTTTCTACCCTGTGCATAATTTTATAAACATCTATCACGTTCCCCTCTCAGTCATCTCTTTTTCTAGAACTAGAAAAGAGTCTCAAGACATGCCACCCGCTTTCCTCTCCATACTTAAGGTTGTTCAGGCTCTCGAACGTGGAAATAACAGAGACCGTAGGAAGTCCTAAAGCAGTTTATTTCTACAACGCGTAGAGGAGGGGTAGGGAACCTGCGGCTCTCCAGATGTTCAGGAACTACAATTCCCATCAGCCCATGCCAGCATGGACAATTGGCCCACCATGCTGACAGGGGCTGATAATTGTAGTTCCTGAATTTATCTGAGAGTCAACCTGAGGTTCCCTACCATGGCGATAGAGTAACAAAGAAAGCTGAATCTAAGCTCTCCCACTTAGATCCAGCGATTATATCCTTCAGTCCCCCCCCATTCGATTCCCACCAAATGTGTTTCACAAAGTGTATAACATTTGCACTACAGATCTTCAAGAAACCTGGGAACGTTCGCACCTTCCCACAGGAGGGCTGGCGCCAGGGAATTGCCAGGGAGGGGAGAGGGAAACAGGAAAGCATTTACAGGAAACATTTGTAATTCCCACACAGCAAGACATCTAGGCACTGGCAGGCATGGACCTGACATAGGTAAGGCATCCCTGTGCCCTACTCATCTTGGTTGCCCACTTCTGCCCGTCTTCCAGCTCCGCAATTTCCTTTTTGAGAAATGGACACCAGAACTGCACACAGTATTCCAAACGAATCAGCACCATAGATCCATACGGGAGCATTACAATGTTGGCTGTTTTGTTTTCAATCTTATTCCTACCAATTCTCAGCAAAGAGTTTGCATTTTTCACCACAGTGGCAGGCCAGATTGCCACTTCCATTGTGCCGTCTACGATGAGCCCAAGACATTTTTTCTCTCTCCGTCTCAGCAAGTTCCAACTCGGTTAGCTTACACTTGAAGTTGGGATTTTTTTTTTGTACCCCAACGAAAATGAACAAAATAACTGAAAACGTTAGTTTGGTTGTGGTTTCTTCAGATCTGAATCCACGTAGAATGGCAAAACCTGCGTACACGCTCCAGTTTCCAGCATTTGTTCAAGTGACTGATTTCTCTAGCATTTTTAATTTGCAAAGTTGATTGTGAGCTCTCATCTTTTCAACCCAGCCCCAGGTTTGAAAGAGGAACCGGTGCTGAGAGATACTCAATTATTTGAGGTACGCCCCAACTGTTTGCGCTATCAGCCAGGAGGATTAGTCGGGTTGGCTGATTGGCTAAGAGTTCTCCATAGATGTCAACTAAACTATTCGTGCGAAGAAGTACTTCAGAGTTCTTAGAAACAACATGATGGATGATTAAATTTAATTCAATACACTCAATAATAATGTATTTTTGGAAATTCAATTATCTCTCCCAATTAAGCATATCAGATGACATTTATTAAAACCTGACTGAACTAATTAAGCAAGCTTCATTGGGCTGGATAAATCCACTACCAGTAATGAAGAGGGAAAAGTCTCAGAATGCCGCAGTCCCATCAAAGAGACTCACAGCCCAAAAACAATTGCTAACCTCTAACAGAGATCGGTTCCCCTGGAGGAAATGAGTCCTTCAGAGAAGCAGTGGTGGCGAACCTTTGGCACTCCAGATGTTATGGACTGCAATTCCCATCAGCCCCTGCCAGCATGGCCAATTGGCCATGCTGGAAGGGCTGATGGGAATTGCAGTCCATAACATCTGGAGTGCCAAAGGTTCACCACCACGGCTCTATGGCATCGTATCACTGCTGAGCCCTTCCCAAACTCATTCTTCCTCAAGCTCTACCCCAATTCCTCAAGCTCTACCCCAATTCTCCAGGAATTTCCCAAGATTAAATTGGCAACCCTGATGGAAAGCCATCAAAGGAGGAGGAGGAGGAGGAGGAGCAGTAGAAGAAGAAAATACAATTTTATTTATATCTCACTCTCCCCTGGTGAACTAGGCTGAGGATGGCTTGCATAATATATAATATGCAATAGTCTAAACATATATAATTCAAGTTTAAAATCATAAATGTCAATAAGATACTTTTGAAACACAATGCTTACAGATGGCAAACATATGATAAGCTTACCTGGAATCTTCAGTATTTATTCAACAATAGGAAAAAAGCCCCAATAAGAGAATGCAGAGAAGAACTGCAGGGGCTGTTCTATAGGATTAGACTGACATTTAGCTGAAGCTGAAACAGAATTTAAAAATATTATGCTTCAACATATGGATAATTTTGTGTATGCTTTGATATAATTATGATTTTTTTTTGGTGAAATATGTAAGGCCTTTTCCATCTAGCCAACCAGATTAAATAACTTTGACGGAAGTGATGTCATCTTCTTTTGGCGGGGGGGGGAGTAGGGGGAGGGAGTTGAGGGGCAGTTTTTCTCACCATCTGCTTTTAACACCTGCTGTTTTGGCACGCTAGTACAATGTATTGTATTTTTAACACCTGTGCAACATTATTATTTATTATTATTATTTATTAAACTTGCTATACCGCCCTATCCCCGGAGGGCTCAGGGCAGTGAACAACATAAAATCATACAAAAAACATAAAAATCTTAAAACAGGTACATTCTACAATAGGGCCCGCGAGACCCATATACCACCCTCTTCCAAAAATGAGGAGGGGTCCCAATGATGTTAGGGGACCCTACTAGCAGGGCGGGGCATTATCGGCGGCTGGACTCTCCAAAGGCCCGGTGGAATAATTACGGTTTTACAGGCCCCTACTTGGAGACTCTCCAAGGTCCACTTAGAGTCTGAATAGCTGGTGGTAATGTGTTCCACCAGGCCGGTGCCAGGGCTGTGAAGGCCCTGGCCCGTGTGGAGGCCAGCCGCGTCATCAAGGGGCCAGGGATCTCCAGTAGATTCGCCTCTGCTGATCGCAGAGGACGAGGACGAGCCGGGACATTAGAGGAAGGAGGTGGATCTTTGCTGTTACGGGATGGACTATGGTTGAAGGGTGACTTGCTCTACATTCTGCCTTCCTTAAGGGCATAGATCATCCATCTGAGCCATGATTCTAAATCAGCAGGACATTTTGGTTTTGTGAAGATGCTGCATCTGGTCTGCAGGCAATTTTGGTGGCGCTCTATGCGCCGGAACATTGAACTGTATATCGAAGGCTATCCTATGTGCGCTATGGCAAAAAGGGTCCTGGGTAAACCCCCGGGGTTGTTGCAACTGTTAGAATCCCCTGATGGCCCTTGGAAAGTGATTGCAATGGATTTCATTCTGATTTGTCACTTAGCAGTGGAAAAAATGATTATTTGGATGGTGGTGGACTTGTTCTCCAAGCAGGCGCATTTCATTCACTGTGCCTCCATCCCAACTGCTCAGAAACTGGCAAAGTTGTTCGTTCAACATATCTACAAGTTGCATTCCGCCCCTGATAAGATCATATCAGACAGGGGGATCCAGTTTATATCCAAATTTTGGAAAGCCTTTTTGCAGCTATTAAATATTGATCAAGGTTTTTCCTCTCCATATCATCCTCAATTAGATGGCGAATCTGAGAGATCTAATCAGACATTGGAACAATATTTGCACTGCTATGTCAATTACCAACAGAATAATTGGGTGGAGTTGCTGCTGTTTGCTGAATATGCTTATAATAACTCAGTGCACAGTAGCACTGGTAAAACTCCCTTTGAAGTGGTTTCTGGACATTCTGCAAAGCCCCTTCCATTCTTGCCCCATGGAGAAGCAGCCCCTCCTGAACTGAAAGAATGGATTCAGGCTTTGGCAGATGGCTGGCCGTCCATTAAAAAAGCCTTGCAAAAGGCTCAGATTGTTTATAAGCAGCAGGCTGACAAGATAGGTGTGAGCTCCCCCTGGTGGTTGGCTATATGGTGCATCTGTCTACAAAAAACCTCTGTGATATCCACAAGCCCACCAAGCTGGGACTTAGAAACATTGGACCTTATAAAGTGCTTAAAATAATTAATGGAGTCACTGCTGAACTCGATTTGCCTAAGGCTTTGCATAAAATTAATCCTGTGTTTCATTGCAGTTTACTGAAGAAAGCACCCTTGCCGGACCAATGGCATCCAGAGTCTATTACCGTGGTGGTGAACCTTTGGCACTCCAGATGTTATGGACTACAATTCCCATCAGCCTAAGAGATGGGAATTGTAGTCCATAACATCTGGAGTGCCAAAGGTTCGCCACCACTGGTCTATTACAACCCCTCCTGTTCTGATTGATGGAGAGGAACATCATGAGATCTCTGCTATTCATGACTCTCGCATCTATCGTAACTGCTTGCAATATTTGGTGTCCTGGAAAGGCTGGCTACCTGGACATGACGAATGGTTCAATGTTGAAAACATCAAGGCTCCCCAGCTCATTAAAGACTTCCATCGTTCCTGTCCAAGCAAACCGGGAGGAGAGCCCTAGAGGGAGCAGAATGTCAGGATGCCTAGTGGGTGCTGGGGCTGCTTAGTGGATTCTGGGGCGCTTCACACGGCTGCTGTCTCTGAAATGAGGCAGCACTGTGCATTCCCCCTACTAGCAGGGAAACAAGTGTTTTTGAACTCGCTCAATGAGCGTGTTTATTCAAAAGCACCATTGTGCACCCATTGCCAAACAAACAACACCAGGTCAGAGGCGCCGCTATTAGGCATGGCCTGTTTTTTGAAAAATTACCTTCTTGGCCTGCGCAGCTCTCCAGGGTCAAGGAGACATGCCCCCATGGCCCTTCAACCCCCAAAGTGTTAGCATAGCTGCGGGGGGGGGGGGGATCTCCTTGTCCCTGCAAAGCTGTGCAGGCCAAGAATGCAGACTGCGGCAGCTTTGGGGCTGCCCACATGGAAGCATCCAAACAGCCCCAAGGCTGTACCTGGGTCATGTACCCTGGTGTGCAGCTGCTTCCCTGACCCGTGCAAAATGGGCCTAAGAGAAGAAAGCAGCAGTCATCTTTTTGGGATGCAAAAAAAGCTTCTGATAATATTTCATGGACTTTTATGGTACAAACACTAGAGCATTTAAAATATGGATAAAGATGTTTTAGTTGGATACAGAGAATACATACCAAGCAAAAGGTGAGAATATTAATTAATGGCACTGTTACAGAGAAGTTACAAATTGAAAAAGGAACATGACAAGGATGCCCATTGTTTTCTTTATTATTTATTTTGGTAGTTTAACTTTTGGCAACAAAGATCAGATAAGACCAAAGAATTAAAGGTTTGCAAATAGACAGAGAAGAATTTAAAATGAAAAGCTAAGCAGATTATGTGGTGTTAACAATAAGTCATCCTCAACAATCAATACAATATTTGATGGATCAAATACAACAGTTTGAAAACAAATATTCTTTCCAAAATTTTAACCAAATATGAAGAAACTGATATTTAAAAAGCGACTGGATGTGCTTTCCTATCTCATAACATTAAATATCTAGGTGTTAATCTGAAAGGACAAAATAATAGCCTCCTGGAAATCCCATCACCTTCCAAGAGGCTACCTGGAAGGCCTTCTCTGTGGTGCCCCTTCAGCTTTGGAACATTTTCCCCCCAGAAGTCCATCAGGTACTGACTGCAGGAGTTTAGGCACCTGGTTAAGACCACCCTTCATAATCAGGCATATGGTTAACCCCTTCTGGGTGGTGCTTCCCCCCTCCCACTTATACTCCCTTTTGGGACCTGGTTTTAGGACCTGCTTTTAGTCCCAGCCCAATTACAAAAAATTGTTGGGGTGGGCTCTATATGGGGTGAGTGGTTCCATATATTGTGGGGGGGGGAGCTAGGGGGGAGATGGAGACAGTGTATTAAAGTTTTCAGGATGATTTTAATATAATTGTATTTTTATTGTGATTTTATGATCATACCTTACTCAGAAACTCTGATGGGCAGGAAATAAATTTACAGAAATGAATAGAATGAATATAAAGAAAGTAGTGGGGAAAAAAAGATTTACGAAGATGGTCCAAACTGAGACGATCTTGGTTAGGAAAAAAATGCCAGTGTTAAAATGAATGTTTTGCCAAAGCTGAACTTTTTGTTTCAAATGTTAACCAATATATATACCCGGGGGGGGGGGGGCTGAAAAAAAGCAAAGTCAATCAATAATAAGATGTAAGGTACTACAAGATGAAAAAGGAAAAGAGGAGGTTTAGCTGTGCCTAACATTAAATTATATTACCAAGATACAGGAATTGTATTGTTTTCTGATTGGATTAAAAACACAGATCAAAGCATTATAAAATCAGAGAAAGCAGATTAGAAAGCAAGAATGCATAGATATCTATGGAAGGAAAGATTGGACCAGAAGAAAGATCTGATTGGAAAAGATTCACATGTAATAAGGAGAAGACTTTTTTGGAATCTGGACTAAAACATGCATAAAACTAAGACCCCTAATCTCATTTTTAAAATCCTCCATGGAAGCATATTATGAGAAAAAATAATAAGATCATCTACAAAGAAATTATCAATTTGCAGGGGAAAATTAAGTCATAACAAGAGATAAAGGATGAAGGAAAGGAAATACAATGGCTGATATATTGCTAATTAATGTCAAAACTCAGAAGAAAATTAAAAACAGAAATATTGAGAGATATGACAGTTTGAAGAAAGAGCTCATAACACAAAAACAACACCTACTGCGAAGAATATATAAGATCCTGCTTAAATACAATATTGAAGTCGAACAAGTGAAAGACTGTATGGTGAAATGGATGCAAAACTTACAGAAAGAGATCTCTCTCCAACAATGGTAATTATGGTATTATGGTTCAAAGATATTAAATTTACCACCTGCCAAACACTGAGAAAGAAAATGTTCAATGATCTCTGTTGGAAATGTGACGGAGAAGTTGGGTCGTTTTTTCATATGTGGTGGACTTGTAAAAAAGTCAAAAAGTACTGGTTAAAATTGCAAATAAATATTGAAGATCAGTTTTCCATTTGCTACAAAGACAATGTTCTTAGGTATCCCTCCAGAGAATTTTCCAAAGAAACTTAAAGAATTATGTTTGTATTTATTAATGGCAGCCAGAGTAACAGAGGCAACTAGTTGTCTGAATACAGAGAAAATAGTAAGAGCGTATGCAACACTGGCCAAATTAACAAATCTTGTAAATAGACAGTCAAAATATGAGTTTGATAAGAAGTGCATTTTTGCATGTCGTTAAATAAATTACTTAAAACATACCAATGGGAATTAAAACTACAACCAAAGGAATTAAATGAATATGTTAGTTGTGTCACCAATATGCTAGTAGTTAATACCATAAATAATTGTTTATTTGACACATACAAATGAGTATTATTTGAATAGGGGAATATCAGGTAAAATAAGTAAGATGGAAGGTTCTCTCTTAAATTTGTACCATTTTTATATTATAGTGAATATTACAATCCATCACTTTGCTACTGGTTTATTTTAGTTTATATTTAATGTGTTTGTTAAATGGTTTGAAGTTCTTTTTATAATTTCTCTTTTTTGCATGTGTTTTATATGGATAAACATTAATAATTGGTTTTTTTAAGTGTGCAGTGCATACACTGATTCTGCACATGTTCGCTGTAGCTTCTGAATCGGACTGTGGGTTCAGTCTCTCTCAGCAATTGTCATCTTGGTGGCAACCAGAACCAACATGCCTTTCTCTCCTTCCCCCCGCCCCACTACTCCCTATCAAAGAGGCTTTCCCCACTACAGAAGGGAGCTAAGGTCGACTCGGTTCCTTTCAGTGGAGGGCGATTCCAGGCTTTCCCCATAGCAACTGAGTTGGCCCCCTGGAACCGAGCTAAGTGGGCAGGATCATCTTGGTGCCCGTTTCGCTCCTCAATCGTGATTGGCGCTTGTGTTACGGCGGGAAACAGGAGCGTTCTTTTTTGTTTTTACAGTTTACAGTTACATGAGCTTTCTGCCCACGACGACTCTCCCGTTCTGCGCGTGCCACAAAAGCGGTTCGTGATTGGTTGAACAGATGAGGTGTCCTTTCGATGCTTCCCCACTTCGAAGAGGTATCGACCTTGTTCCGGCAGAAAAGTATAGTTCATAACTGCGACAAGGATGTCGCAGTTCTGGGGGGGGGGGGGACTGAGACAAAACAATGTTGAGCTCAGTGGCAGTGGGGATTCACTGAAAGTATTCTCAATGGGAGGAGGAGGGCTTGAAAGAAGGGTTGCCAACTCTGGGTTTGGAGATTCCTGGTGATATAGGGGTAAAGCCTGGGGAAAAGGTGATTTGGGAGGGGTGGGGCCTCAACAAGATATAACGTCATAAAAGCCGCCGTGTTCTCCAGGGGGAGAAGGGAGCTAAGTCTAGAGTCTAAGTCTAGAGTCTATAAGTCTAGAGACTATAGAATCACTATAGTCTAAAGATCAGTTGCAATGCCAGGAGATCTCCATGCCTCACCCTATCTGATGGTAATCTGCTATTACACAGTCAGTAGGATGGCATTTTGTCCCTGCGAGTTGGGAGGTCATAGAAGAATTGGAGAGGAATAAGCAGTAGTGTAGTGGTTAAGAGCGGCAGACTCTAATCTGGAGAACTGAGTTTGTTTTTCCCCACCTCCACATGGAGCCTGCTGGGTGACCTTGGGCCAGCCACAGTTCTCTCCGAACTCTCTTAGCCCCACCAACCTCACAAGGTTTCTGTTGTTGAGAAGTGATGGGATTTGGCAAGTGCCAGTAACACAATCCAGTAATGAAGGAGTTAATTGTTGCATGCCAATTAGTTAGTGAGGTCAGAAGTCAGTGACCAGGTAATTGATACCTATTGGTTGGGTGGGCTACATGCAGGTCTGCACGTAGGCTTTAGATATATCTTCTTTGTGTTGCACTCTGCACGTGTTCAGTTCAGTTCAGTTCAGTCTATCCATAGCTTAGTAGCCATGTAATTGTCTAAGCAGCAAGCTGGCTGTTGGTGCTAGCTAGTAAGAAAGATGTTTCTTGTTTTTCTTCCAAGTTTCCCTTCCCTGTAGTAAGTAAACTTTATTTCAGTAAAGCAACTGGTCTCTGCCTCATTATTATTATTATTATTATTATTATTATTATTATTATTATTATTATTATTATTATTATTATTATTATTATTAGTATTAGTATTAGTATTAGTATTAGTATTTATTTATTTATTTATTTATTTATTTATTTATTTATTTATTAATTATTGGGTTTATAGACCGCCCTCCCCCGGAGGGCTTAATTATTGCATTAACTGTGCTAATTAAGTATTTGTCCACACGACAAGAAGAGAAGGGATTGCAACCATGAGCCACTTTGAGACTCCTTAAAGGCTGAAAAAGGCAGGATAGAAAAAGCAACTCTTCTTCAGAGAAGGAATCCCGGGGGGAAAGGGTGAGACTGTTAAGCTTGAGACATGAGAAAGGGCTTCTTCCTCAATTTAAACATAACCCCCCAGCCATTAGTTCAAGACTAATGGTGAACAGGAAGTGCCCCCTGAACAATGTAGCCTCATTGCCCATTTCAGAGGGTAAAATACCCTGTTTCCCCGAATATAAGACATCCCCGGAAAATAAGACATAGTAGAGGTTGTGCTGAAGTGCGAAATATAAGGCATCCCCCGAAAGTAAGACGTAGCAAAGTTTTTGTTTGGAAGCATGCCCGACAAACAGAACACAGAAAAATAAGACATCCCCTGAAAATAAGACCTAGCGCATCTTTGGGAGCAAAAATTAATATAAGCCACTGTCTTATATTCGGGGAAACACGGTAAGAGGTTAGCGGTCCCACCCCCTTCCCAGATGAAAGAGTCTTCAGTGCAGGACTCAATCCAGCCAGTATCTCCTTTTGTCTATTGATTTCCCCTTCCTTGGATGCTCAGTTGCCGTCCACATTCTCTGCCTCTCAGGAGCGTAACGAGGCAACCTGTAGCCCTGGGCAAAACCTGAGTTGGATGCCCCCCCCCATGGGCGGCCACTCCACCACAACCAATTTTTTTTGCACCAGGACCTTGGTGCCTGCAGGGGGTGCATTTTAGACATATCAGCACCAAAAATTCAGCGTATCATCAGGAGACTGTCCTTATGCTACCCCCTAGGTTTGGTGAGGTTTTGTTCAAGGTTATGGACTCCCAAAGTTATGGACTCCCAAAGGGGGTGCCCCATCCCCCATTGTTTCCAATGGGAGCTAATAGGAGATGGGGGCTACACCTTTGAGGGTCCATAATTTTGGACCCCCTGAACCAAACTTCACCAAACCTGGGTGGTATCATCAGGAGAGTCTCCTAAAGATACCCTGAAAGTTTGGTGCTGCTAGCTTAACAATTGCACCCCTGAAAGCAGGAAAATTGACCCCCCAGATTTCCCCAGATTCTCCTTTTGAATCCACCCCCTTCGGCATGGATTCTTTGCTAAATAGATGGGAGCTACCCTTTTGAGGGTCCATAACTTTGGACCCCCTGAACCAAACTGCACCAAACTTGGGGGGTCCCATCAGGACCGTCTCTGGATGATATCCTGAAAATTCGGTGCTGCTACATCCAAAAATGCACCCCCTGCAGTAACATCCCAGAAATTTGCCCAAGAATCATTGTTCTGAACTGAGTTTTCTGCATTGTCGTCAATGGAGGTTGCAGGCTGGGGGGCACATTTCTGAAGGCACAGTCTCAAAACTTTCAGGGTCTCATCAGGAGACTGCCCTGATGATACCCCCCAGGTTTGGTGCAGTTTGGTTCAGGGGGGCCAAAGTTATGGACCCTCAAAACTGTAGCCCCCATCTTCTATTAGCTCCCATTGGAAACATTGGGGGATGGGGCACCCCCTTTGGGAGTCCATAACTTTGGGACTCCCTAAACTAAACCTCATCAAACTTGGGGGGGGGGGGTAGCATAAGGACAGTCTCCTGATGATACGCTGAAATGTTGGTGCCGCTAGCCTAAAAACTGCGCCCCCTGCAGGCCAAAAATGGAAAACCACTGAAAATACCCCAAAACGAACCCCGCATTTTGATGCCCCCCACAAGGTGGTGCCCTGGGCAGCTGCCCACCTTGCCCAATGGGCATTACGCCCCTGCTACCTCTTCCTCACTGTGCTATTAATTTTCCTTCTGAAAACAGACGGCAGTTTTGCCATATACGTACTGAAGTTTTGCCATATACGTACTATGTAGAACACCCTCATTTGAAGGAGGTGTCCTATCTAAGGAAAGCCATAACTCAGTGGAAGAACCAGAAAGAAGAAGAAGAAGAGTTTGGATTTATATCCCCTCTTTCTCTCCTGTAGGAGACTCAAAGGGGCTGACAATCTCCTTGCCCTTCCCCCCTCACAACAAACACCCTGTGAGGTGGGTGGGGCTGAGAGAGCTCCGAGAAGCTGTGACTAGCCCAAGGTCACCCAGCTGGCATGTGTGGGAGTGTACAGGCTTATCTGAATTCCCCAGATAAGCCTCTACAGCTCAGGCGGCAGAGATGGGAATCAACAAATACAAATACAAAACTTTTAATGGCATATAAAGAGTGGTAAAATACAAATTCCTCCAGATTAGATACACAAACTCTTAACCTCCTATGCCACTGCTGCTCCAGTTCAATCTTTGGCACTTTTAGTCAAGAGGACCGGGCAATGGGTGATGTGAAAGACTTTTACCAGAGACCCTGCCAATCTGAGTAGACAATACCAAACTTGAGAGAATCATAGAATCATAGAGCTGGAAGAGACCCCAAGGAAGGGCCATCAAGTCCAGCTCCCTGCCATGCAGGAATACACAATCAAAGCACTCCCATCCAGCCTCTGTTTAATAGAAAGATTCAGTAGACGCAGCTTCATGTGGCTGTGTGTTTGCAAGAAGTCCCAGTTTTTCTGGATGACCTGCCGGGTGACCTTGGGCCAGTCACAGTTCTCTCTGAACTCTCTCAGTCCCACCTACCTCACCAGGTGTCTGTTGTTGGAAAAGGAAGAAAAAGGACTTTGCAAACCACTTTGAGGCTCCTGATAGTATAGGGAAGTGGGGTATAAAAACCAACGCTTCTTCAGTTGAGCGCCTCACTGACAGATTCGGATCATTAAATGGGATGTTAGGCTGACAAAAATCTGAAAATTCTATTCATCACAAAATCAAGGCCGGAGGTCCCGTCTGCACACAGCTTGGCTGGCAGCATTTCCCTTCCGAGAAGCCGGGTAATGAATTATAGGCTCAAGAAATTGTCTGCTGCTGGATTTCTCAGCTGAATTTCATCTGCCCACTCACTGGCACATCAGAATACATCAGAATGCTCCCGATTGCATCCCTCCCCCCCCCTCCCCCCCCCCACACACAGAGTTTTCACTGCCTACAAAATGACTATTTGATGCATTTTTATTTCTGTCACCAGCTTCCACTCTCTCGCCCCGAATGCAGTGCTAGAATCCACAGAAGCCTGTAGGCTGAGCAGCTGATTCTGCCAAACAGATGCCACATTGGCAAGGAGAATCCCAGGTGTTTAGATTCCATGGCTGGCCAAACCCCAACCGTGTACGCACGTACAAAATAAGAGAGCAGGACTGAATGGCTGTGGGATTCATTGGCCCATCCATGGGGCCAAGCGGCCTGTTCCTGCAGGTTGTCAGGATGGGCCCCTTGGCTCATTCCCCCTCCCCCTTCCAGCCTTCCAGGAAACGAAAGCTAAAATGCAGCCACAGCTCTCCAAGGTGTGGCCAGGCAGGCCCCTGTCTTTTGTAATGTTAACTCTGTATTTGAATGTTGGTATTCTTCCCTTTGTTATCTTACTGTAACTGTGGCTCTTGGCCCGCCAAGGGCATCAGGGGTTTAAGGTTTGGTTCTTTCTATATTCCCCAGAATTCGTCTATCCCTCGCATGCATCAGTTCTCAATAAAGTCTTATGTTTTTTTAAAGAAAAACTACAGGTCGCTTTATTCTGGGGCTGCGGTCCCACAGCGGTGTGGGGAAGCCCTGCTGCTAAGAAGTCCCTTTGGGGCTCGAGACTCACGTCACCTTTTTGGTGGCTTAAGACTGAGGCTCTGGCCGTGGGCAGAAGGCTGGGAGGAAACTGACTATCATTGGCTCCTCCCCAGCCACGCCCCTGATCCACTCCTGCTGCTCTGGTGGGGGCAGGGGTGCTGTGATGCTGGCGCGGAGTCTGACATGGCGCCCCAGCACCAGGGAAGGCTGAGGCTGCCGCCCACCAGCAGATTTGCCCCTCTGTTGGGGCAAGTGCCTCGAGAAGGGCAAATCTGCTAGCACGGCCAGGTGCAGCTCCCATGGGTGGATTCCCCGCTCCTTTGGATGGGGCCACAAGTCAGTCAAGCCCACAAGGTTTCATGAGCTACATCGCCACATGTACATTTTCTGGCAAAACACCCAATGCAATTCTAAAGAGACCAGGGGGAAGCAGATGAACAAAACTTCTCTACAATCTGCAGAAACAGGAAGAAATGGGATAGAGAGCATGCGAATCAAATTTGCAGAAGGAGTGTTGTGGGGTTTCCGGCCATGTTCCAGTAGCATTTTCTCCTGACATTTTGCTGGCATCTTCAGAGGATCTGATGGTAGTAAAGCAAAGCGAGTGGAGTATATATACCTGTGGAATGTCCAGGGTGGGAGAAAGAACCATTTGCCTTGGTTAACAAGTGTAAAGGCTGCAGTTAGCAAGCGTGATTTGCATGTGTTGAGTGGAATCCACCCATTTTAGCACATGTAAGTAACAATGCAGTTGCACAATCAGCTAGCGATGGCATCAGCACAGCAGCTGCCCGGCATTTTAATCCCTTTGATTGCTTGCTGCCGGGAGACACCCTGGGTGGGGTTCACTAACCATTGTCTTGATCTAGTGTTACTGGTAGCCAAACTTTGTTCGTTGTCGTGGTTTCTTCCTTTCTGTTGAAATTATCCATGTGTTTGTGGATTTCATGGGGTTCTCTGTGTAGTCTGTCATAGTGGCTGCCAGAGTGGTCCAGAATTTCCGGGTTTTCAAATAACATTCTTTGTCCAGCTTGGTTGTGATTTAGTTGACCGGTTGGTTTGGCCTTGGAGGAGATTCCTCAGCTGCATTGGGCTGACCGCCCAGTATTATTCTTATCGCTTACTAACCTTGCTTTCTGTCTGTGTGAAACTGCTTCTGTCTTGTGGGAATGAGTAATTGTTTATGTCCAGTTCTGGGCGGGAAGGAGAGACCTCTATAAGCGGTCGCTCGGCGAAGCGGGGGTTAGATTCTGCATTGCCTGTAGTGTGATCATGAAAGCCAGCTAATAAATGAACTATTAAAGTTACTTTTGGTCTGGACCTTGCTGATTCCTTACAGTTTATCATGTGTTCTGCTATTGCTGATGTTTCCAGCTGAATTAGTCTGCAATCCCTTTCATGTTCTTTGATTCATGTCTGGGCACTGTGTTTCGTGGTCCCTATGTAGACTTGTCCACAGGAGTCTACCATGTACCGTGTAGGAGGGCAACAAAAAAGGTAAAAGGTTTGGAGACCAAGCCCTACGAAGAGAGGCTTAGGGAGCTGCGGATGTTTAGTCTGGAGAAGCGAAGGCTAAGGAGGGACATGACAGATATGTTTAAATATTTGAAGGGATGCCATGTCGAAGAGGGAGCAAGCTTGTTTTGTGCTGCATCAGAGACTAGGACATGGAGTAATAAAGGTGAAGGAAAAGAGATTCCACCTAAACATTAGGAAGAACTTCCTGATCGTCAGGGCTGTTTGACAGTGGAATTCACTGCCTTGGAGAGTTGTGGAGTCTCCTTCTTTGGAGGTTTTTAAACAGAGGTTGGATGTGCTTTGATCGTGTGTTTCTGCATTGCAGGGGGTTGGACTTGATGGCCCTTGGGGGTCTCTTCCAACTGTATGATTCTATGATACTTCAGTTACTACATCTCGACCATACTTTACAGATCAGCTATTTCCTCTGGCTCTGACTTTTTTGGCATGCCAGCTTTTCCTTTGATCGTCTTGGCAGTTGATCCACAAGCACTGGAGTCAGTTTACTTCATCCCTATTCTGGTGTTTTTACAAACCTACTTTTCCACTGGAGTTTGCAAACAATCCAACAGAACTGCATGCATTTATTTAAAACACATTTATCCCACCTCTCTCCACAAGGGACCCAAGATGGGATTTATTTTGTTTGTACCCCACCATGTTCTCGAATGAGAATTCAAAGCGGCTAACATCACATCCCTCTCTTCCACCTTACCCTCACAACAACCCTGTGAGGTGGGTTAGGCTGAGAATATGTGACTGGCCAAAGTTTCCATGGCAGAGTTGAGATTTGAACCTTTTTCTCCAAGATCCGGGCTAGACACCATCATACCACAATGGTTGTTTAGATTTTGCTAGTTTATGTGAAAAATTCAAGAACACCTGGCATCCTGTGTTCAATTCTGGGCACTACAAGTCAAGAAGGAGCTGGAATAGGTCCAGAGGAGGACGACCAAAATGGTAAAAGGTCAGGATTCCAAGCCCTATGACAGTGATGGCGAATCTTTTCGAGACCGAGTGCCCAAATTGCAACCCAAAACCCACTTATTTATCGCAAAGTGCCAACATGGCAATTTAACCTGAATACTGAGGTTTTAGTTTAGAAAAAACGGTTGGCTCCAAGGCACGTATTACTCGGGAGTAAGCTTGGTGGTAGTCAGTGGCTTTACTCTGAAGCAACCGTGCAACTCTTCCAACAGGTGAATCACGACGCTAGGACGGTTTACTCAGAAGCAAGCCCCATTGCCAGCAACCAAGCTTATTCCCAGATAAAGGATTGCACTTTAGTTCTTCGCATGGAAATCAGTGGGGTTTAACAGCGCTTAACAGGGTTACCTACACTGTTTCCCCAAAACTAGGTGTTAAGTTTAATACTAATAATTGAGCCCAGCAGCCCAGGCCAGCCTAGATGAGGGGACACTCTGTTTGCACGTGCCCACAGAGAGGGCTCTGAGTGCCACCTCTGGCACCCGTGCCATAGGTTCGCCACTACTGCCCTATGACTATGAGGAGAGACTTAGGGAGCTGGGCATGTTTAGTCTGGAGAAGAGAAGGCTAAGGAGTGACATGATAGCCATGTTTAAATATTTGAAGGGATGTCATGTTAAAGAGGGAGCAAGCTTGTTTTTGGCTGGTCTAGAGTAGGAGTAATGGATTCAAGGAGGACAAGGAGTAATGGATTCAAAGTACAGGAAAAGAGATTCCACTTGAACATTAGGAAGAACTTCCTGACAGTAAGGGCTGTTTGACAGTGGAATGTACTACCTCAGAGGGTGGTAGCACATTCTTTGGAGGTTTTTAAACAAAGGCTAGGTGGCCGTCTGTCAAAGGAGATTTGATTGTATATTCTTGCATGTTGGACTCAGTGGTCCTTGTGGTCTCTTCCAACTCTACGATTCTAAGATTGATATGATTCCACCTTTGGTTGATTTGGAAGTTCTTAGCAATTTAGTCAGGATGAAAAACTATTACAAAAAAAATGAGTGAGACTGAGAACCGAGTGAGAAGGGCCACATAGTGAGTACACCAAGAGGACTGAGGCAGCCAATGAAAACACCTCTTCTTTGTGAAAACAAAACAAAACTGATAGGTGGACTGCAGGAACGACAGACAAAGAACAGGAACACTCTCGGACAGGAAGCTCTGCACTTGCTTTGAAATGCAGGGGATAGAATACCAGATACTGGTAAATATAGACGAATTACCCTCCAGCACTCTGGCGTGCAGTAGGACAGGAAGCGCCTCAGGGCAAGAAATCTTGTCCCGGCATGCTTCCTGTTTGCAGTGCGCTAAGAGAGAAGACACATCAAGCCAAGATGTCTTGTCCCGAAGTACTTCCTCTTGCCCCATGCGTGCTTCTCGCTTTCCCTAGAGAAAGTGAGAGCACTTCTGGCCAATTTTTTTCAACAGAGTGGGGTGAGGCTGGGGAATGCCGACCGTGGGTAATTGACCATGATGTTCACTGTGAGTTCTGGCCCAACCTACAGGGAGATGTGACACTGGGGGACTAATGTACCCAAGTGTGCTGGGGCCCAGTTTGACCCTCAGTGATGAAACATGGGTGGCATAGGACTCCATACTTAATACATACTATTTGATTGTTAAAAAGTAGACTTCTAGAACAGGAATATCATATTTTGTTGGGGCAAGCAAATAAATCATGCTCTCCCCTCTCTGTCGGAATAATACCGGAACAGGGGCACATAGCCAAATATCTTGAATTATTAATTGAACCCCAACAGAGATGGATTATCACAAGGGCCAGATCCAATACCTTCCCATCGGCCATTACAAAGGGTCGTTACTTATCCATCCCTCTCCAGGATCAGGTTTGTCCACACTGTAAAAATCAAGTGGAGACTCTTGCTCACATTATACTTGACTGTCCGAGATATGTGGGCATTAGAAATTTCTCTCCCAGGCTGGCCCTAGACAAATCTGAAAGTGACTCTGACTGTTCTGTTGTGGAGCTTCTGTTAAACAACACAGATGTCATGCTCTTGGAAAAAGTAGTCCTGTCTGCGCTGTGAATGTACTCTTGATTTGTACTTCAAAAATGTCTGGCAACGCTCTAGAACCTATTTTTAAATGCCAAATAAAGGTTGTTGTTGTTGTTGTTGTACTATTTGATTGCAAACTACCGGACTAGGGGGACGTTCAATTGCCTAGTGCACATCCATTTCTGAAATGCATCTGAACACAGTGAAAGACTTCAGCGTGCACCTGACCACTCTGTAGAAGAGAGTTGTAAAATCACAAAATGCCTGCGTCGGCTGGAAAGGTGTAAGGAATTCCATAGAAGCAGAAATAAAAGGCTTTTTTTGGTGTAAAAGACCGTTTATTCAGACATCCTAGAAAGCTCACGTACACGCCGTGGCAGGAATAAAGTCTCCCGCCAGCAGCACAGGTTAAAACTCTGTCCATCCCATCCCCCCTCCCGGATTCCCATGGGAACGGAGTTCTCATCTCTCTCGCAGAGATAAGGTCTCCGCCGCAGATGCTGGCCCATCGCCCGGGTTATGGAATGCAGTCAAGGCCAGGCGGCTGCCCCGCTCATCAACACCGTTGAATCCTTTACACTCTGCCTCCCTTAAAAAAGACTTCTCCCCCCCAGGTTTGTGCGGAAAGGTGCGATGGAAAGCAGAAATGAGGGCGGGGGCATCAATATTTTCGGAATAAACCCATTGATTATACCCAGAGGAATATCCCACCCAAGAGACTAAATATTGCAAGCGTTTGCGATTAAAACGAGAGTCCAGGATGGCGTCAATTTCGTAATGCTTGTGGCCATCAATTATAGTCGGTGGGGGTCTCTCCGGCGGGTCGTGCCAGGCATCGGAAACGGGAGCCTCCTTGAGCAAACTGGAATGGAAGACAGGATGGATATTACTTAGAGAATTAGGCAAGTCCAACCGGGCAGTGACATCTTTACCCTTAGTGCGTAAGAGGTCTGTGAGTGGGAGAGTCAGTTCAGCAAATTGGGGTATAAAGTCACGATAGAAATTAGCAAACCCTAGGAAAGATTGGAGTTCCTTTCGATTGGTAGGGGCAGGCCATTGGAGGACTGCGTCAATCTTAGCAGGATCCATTTTTAGCCCCTCGGAAGAGATCCGGTAACCCAAATAGTCGATAGAGGTTTGGTGGAAACAACATTTAGAAAGTTTGGCAAAGAGGGAGTTGTTGAGCAAGCGTTTCAATACTTCCCGAACCAATGCTTCATGCTCTTCCATGGTTTGGGAATAAATTAAAACGTCATCTAAGTACACCACTACTCCCTTGTATAATAAATCATGGAGAACTTCGTTGATAAGGGCCATAAAAGCTCCGGGGGCCCCACTTAACCCGAATGGCATTATTAAGTATTCATACTGTCCAAATTTCGTGTTAAATGCAGTCAAATGTTCATAGCCTTCCACAATTCTGACCCTGTAGTAAGCTTCTCTTAAGTCCAACTTAGTAAAAATGCGTCCCTTGCCCAATGCATCTAAAAGGTCCTTGATTAATGGCAAAGGGTATTTATTGGACAGGGAAACCGCATTGAGTCCTCGGTAATCCGTGCAGAGCCTTAAAGACCCATCCTTTTTTTTAACAAACAATACAGGAGCAGCATGTGTGTGTTTGGTAGCCCGCCGTATGAATCCGCGAGCGAGGTTCTTGTCTAAGAAGGCATGAAGTTCCTTCTCCTCATTGGGGCTCATGCGGTAGATTCTACCTTTGGGCAGTTGCGCCCCTGGCTGTAATACTATTTTGCAGTCAGTGTCTCTATGGGGTGGCAACTGATCGCATTCTTGCTCCTGAAATACTCTGGCTAAATCTTGGTAAGCCGGTGGAATGTCGGTAGAATTGGGAGCAATTAGAGCGTGCATCGCTGATGAAGCCAAGGGGGGGGGGTATGTCAGGAGAAGATGAGTTTTCCCCCCAATTCATGTGTTCTCCGCAGGGAGGGTCAGTGAATTCTAAGATCCTTTCCTTCCAAATGAATTTTGGTTCATGCAACAACAACCATGGCATGCCCAGAACTATGGAGTGTTTGGCTACCGGCGCCAAAATAAAACTAATTTTCTCCCAATGGTCAGCGCAGCGGAGGAGGACCGGTTGCGTTTTGAACTGGGCCGGTCCTTCGACCCCGAGAGGACTGCCGTCCATTTGGGTGAACGGTATGGGCTTAGCCAGGGGGACTCGGTCTAGACCAAGTTCCTCCGCCACCTGGGGCCGCATTAAACAATGGGAGCACCCAGAATCTACAAGGGCTGAGGCTATAATACGAGTATGCTTAGCGGGGTTGGCCAGAAACGCTTGAATCGTAATGGGAGCGCTGCCTTCACTCACCGCATCTGGAGTCGAACCCATATCCATGGGGGCTGAAGAGAGGCAAACGGCTGCTTCCCCCTCCTCTGGGTCGCCTTCGGTAACTGCCTTAGACGAGCCCGTTGGGGGCGGCCCGGATTTGCGTGGTGGCTTGGCAGATGGGGTGCGCGCGGCCGGAGCGGTTGGCTTCTGTTTTTTCGGGCAGTTGGCGGCTAGATGACCTGGTCCTCCGCAGTAAAGACACAATCCCAGACGGCGACGGCGCTCGGAGGTGGTCTCGGTAGAGGTTGCTGGGCTTGGCTTGGGAGTCGCAGCGGTGGTCGTAGCGGCGGGTTTTGGGCGTGGGCGGCCCCCGGCACGAGCGTAATCCAAACGAGACGCCACTTGGGATCCCAAGTCGATCCAATCAGCAATAGTGCGGGGGATCCGAATTAGAAACACCGTTTCACGCAGTTTGCCGTCGACAGCATCCGAGAAGTATTCACATTTCATGCGCTCAGGCCACTCAGGAGGGAGTCGAGCAGCCGCCGCACGAAATTCACGGGCAAATTCTGCAAACGAGCGGTTGCCTTGCTGAATAGATTTGATGGTGCGGATGGCTTCATTTTCAGCACCCGGATCTTGGAAGCGAGCCCTTAAGGCTTGGAGGAACGCCGGCACCGTGCGAGTATCCTCATCTTGCAGATTCAAAAGAGTCACAAACCAGTCGGCTGCCGCCCCATCTAAGACGGAACCGATGTCCCGTATTTTTTCGCGTTCAGACCGGTACAGATCGTCATAGTCCTCCATGTGGGCATCGAGTTGTAGGATGAAGTAGGGAAGTTTGGAAGCGGTCCCATCGAAACGGGCAGGTATTGGAGGTCTGTAATATCCTCTTTCCACGGCCCTTGGCGCCCGCTGGGGCGGCGGTTGCGCAGGTTGAGGCAGCGGCGCAGGGGGGGCCGGAATCGGTGGAGGTGGGGGTACCAACGCCGGTGCCGCTGGTGTTCTGGTGGGAGCCGGTCCTTGGAAGGTGGCAGATGCGCGAGTAGCAGGACCCAGCAGCGTCGCCCCTCTGGCGTTGGCTGTACCAGTGACAGCGTAGACTCCAACTTGGGGCATCTTGCTCTGCTGCTTCTTCAGTTCCCTCTCCAAGGCGGCTAAATCTCTCTCCTTGCGAGTCAAGGCATCCTGGTGCGCATGCAAAGCTGCTTTCTCTCGTTCCAGTTTGGCCAGTTCGTCACGTTGAACAGCTGCAGTTAGTTCACTTTGCGTACGCAAGGCCTGAACGCTTTCGCGTTGACGCTGTAAGTCCAGTTTGGAGTGTTCCAGGACTTTATCATGGACTGATAGGTTCTGCACATATTGTCGTTGCAGCGCGTCTTTGGCACGGTCCAATTCGAGTTGGATTTCTTTGCGCTGCTTTTCCCGGTCTCTTCGCAGGTTTTCACGCTCTTGCTGCAGCTGCTCTCGTTCCTCTTCCCATAGCTGGCGTTCACGGGCCCATGCTGCTTGGGCATCTCGCAGTCGGCCCACTTCCTCATCCCAGCTCTCTTTTGATGGGAGGGGGAATAGATCCGGATGGGAATGCAGGCTTTCTTCGGATTCCTCTTCATCAGAATGTAGGACATCGTGCCCACCGGTGGCTCCACGGGGCACCTCAGGTGCAGCTGCTGATCCGGGATCTGGGGGGTCCGATCGGAAGCTGGTACGGATACCCCTCCCAATCCCCGATATAGTCCCGGTTTCAACGGTGGTCTTCGGACGGGCCCCAGTGCTATGCCACGGTGGATTCTTGGGAGCATCACCAAAATACGAATCCAGGAATCGTTCAATGGACTCCTGTGTGGCCGCATGAAAGGTGGTCAGACCCGTCTCCTCCGTGACAGGTTGCATCTGAGGTTTGTAATCCACACGGAAACGGGCAGATATCCGATCCACAGGCGCTCGATCCATAGACAGCGCCCCAAACGACTCATGCAAGTCCACATGATCGTCTCCCCGTCCCTCGTCCCAATGGAGTAAGGGAAGACTCATGTCGATACGAGGACGGGAAAGAGTTACCAGCGAGACCCGTTCTCCCGCCGGTTCCTCCAAATCCAGAAGGGAAAGCTCGGAGCCCTCTTTGGGGGCTACCGCACCTTCCACAGGAATATTCAACCTCTCCATGCCGAGACACTAGAGGTCCACTGCACTAGGAAGATAGATGAACTAAGATTCCTGCCACAATGTAAGGAATTCCATAGAAGCAGAAATAAAAGGCTTTTTTTGGTGTAAAAGACCGTTTATTCAGACATCCTAGAAAGCTCACGTACACGCCGTGGCAGGAATAAAGTCTCCCGCCAGCAGCACAGGTTATAACTCTGTCCATCCCATCCCCCCTCCCGGATTCCCATGGGAACGGAGTTCTCATCTCTCTCGCAGAGATAAGGTCTCCGCCGCAGATGCTGGCCCATCGCCCGGGTTATGGAATGCAGTCAAGGCCAGGCAGCTGCCCCGCTCATCAACACCGTTGAATCCTTTACAAAAGGGCTTCAAACGTGGATGGGTACAGCAGAAGGACAGCTGGCACCATCCAAGAGTTAATTTCTGATGGTAGATGACGAGCAACAACCTGTCTGGAAACAATTGCTCGTATTGTGTCAAATCCAGAATATTCTTTTTAACCGGTCTGTTTAGTGCAGTCATAACATTATGCTCCCAGTAGTCTCTCTGGAGGATGAAAGATAAGCAGCCAAGTGGTATGGTGTTTCCAGGGTCTAGGATTTTTATTAATAAGTTGTCAAATTATTTCCCCCTCTAATTGTGCTTTTAGCTTGGCTCAGGGCCAGAGTCTCAATAACTGAGTCATGGGCTTTGAGCCGTAAAGAACATGCTAATGCAGCCCGAAAGGTTAGCTCTTTAGAAGAGTCTCCAGTTTTAATGAGCACATTTCTCTGCTAATTAAATATTATTATTTCTCCTACACGACACTCTTTTCTCTCCTGGCTTGTGCTAAGCAGGAAGTGCCCTGGCCCACAGTCCAAATAAATCTACATCAGTTTTGCTGGGCTGTCAGCGATGCGGCAATTGAAACTGACGGAAAATCAGGGCGATGATGAATCTTGAATGGCAAAGCTGATTCATATTGTACACGAATGGCATATTATTTGGCCCCTGCGTTTTCCCAGTGATCTACGAGAGCAGCCTTGAGGATCTTGCAAAAACTCCAATAGAACCAAGTGAGTTCTGAGGCCACTTTGTAGCTCTGAGGAAGGCTGCCTATTGCAGCATGCTGATACGTTTGTGCAGTGTTGGGATTCAAATGATTTAACAACTGGTTGATGACAAGCACCATTTTAACAACCAGTTCTGCTGAAGTGGGGCAAACCGGCTGAATCTCAGCAACAGAGCCAGAGCCAGAAAGTCTGGAGCAACTTGTGATAGTCAACCTGCTGAATCCCACCACTGCCTTTGTGCCTATGTTAGTGCCGCCAGACCATCACAACTTTCTCCAAGAACCAGGTATAGATTTTTTATGGGGGTGGTTCGAGGGTGGGGCCACACCCCCACCCGCCCCTAGGGCATGGCCATGCCTCCCCAAGCCCCGCCCCTGGCCTAGCGCTTATAAAAGCAGCTCTCCGAGGTCGTTTATGGCAGACTCCCCTGCCCTGCCCTCCCCTGCCCCTCCCCTCTGGGCAGAGGCATAGAGGGAAAATGGAGCCTGGTGCAAAATCTGAGTTTTGCACACACACCCCGGGCAGTCGCTGTGATGCTGGAATCCACCCCCAAACAGCATCACTTTCAATGGTGTTTAAACTAGAGAGCCCAAATTCTCCTTTTAAATCCACCTTAAAAGGAGAATCTGGGGTCCCTAGTTAAACAACATTGAAAGTGATGCTTGCTGTTTTGGGGTGGATTATCCCCCGCCCTGAAGCAGCATCACTTTCAATGTGGAGTAGTGGTTAAGAGCAAGTGCATTCTAATCTGGAGGAACAGGGTTTGATTCCCCGCTCTGCCACTTGAGCTGTGGAGGCTTATCTGGGGAATTCAGATTAGCCTGTGCACTCCCACACATGCCAGCTGGGTGACCTTGGGCTAGTCACAGCTTTTTGGAGCTGTCTCAGCCCCACCCACCTCACAGGGTGTTTGTTGTGAGGGAGCAAGGGCAAGGAGATTGTAAGCCCCTTTGAGTCTCCTACAGGAGAGAAAGGGGGGATATAAATCCAAACTCTTCTTCTTCTTCTAAACTGAGGAGCTCAGATTCTCCCTTTAAATCCATGCCAAAGGGGGTGGATTTAAAAGGAGAATCTGGGGAAATCTGGGGGGTACCTGCTGTCAGGGGTGAAATTGTTAAGCTAGAAGCACCAAACATTCAGGGTATCTTTAGGAGTCTCTCCTAATGATACCATCCAGGTTTGGTGAAGTTTGGTTCAGGGGGTCCAAAGTTATGGACCCTCACCCCACCCCCCCCCCCCCACCACCACACCCCCCCCCCCCCCCCCCCCCCCCCCCCCCCCCCCCCCCCCCCCCCCCCCCCCCCCCCCCCCCCCCCCCCCCCCCCCCCCCCCCCCCCCCCCCCCCCCCCCCCCCCACCCCCGCCCCCCCCCCCACCCCCCCCTCCCCCCAACCCCCCCCCCCCCCACCCCCCCCCCCCCAACACCGCCCCGCCCCCGCCCCCACGCCCCCCCCGCCCCCACCCCCCCCCCCCCCCACCCCCCCCCCCCCCCACCCCCCCCCCCCCCCACCCCCCCCCCCCCCCACCCCCCCCCCCCCCCACCCCCCCCCCCCCCCACCCCCCCCCCCCCCCACCCCCCCCCCCCCCCACCCCCCCCCCCCCCCACCCCCCCCCCCCCCCACCCCCCCCCCCCCCCACCCCCCCCCCCCCCCACCCCCCCCCCCCCCCACCCCCCCCCCCCCCCACCCCCCCCCCCCCCCACCCCCCCCCCCCCCCACCCCCCCCCCCCCCCACCCCCCCCCCCCCCCACCCCCCCCCCCCCCCACCCCCCCCCCCCCCCACCCCCCCCCCCCCCCACCCCCCCCCCCCCCCACCCCCCCCCCCCCCCACCCCCCCCCCCCCCCACCCCCCCCCCCCCCCACCCCCCCCCCCCCCCACCCCCCCCCCCCCCCACCCCCCCCCCCCCCCACCCCCCCCCCCCCCCACCCCCCCCCCCCCCCACCCCCCCCCCCCCCCACCCCCCCCCCCCCCCACCCCCCCCCCCCCCCACCCCCCCCCCCCCCCACCCCCCCCCCCCCCCACCCCCCCCCCCCCCCACCCCCCCCCCCCCCCACCCCCCCCCCCCCCCACCCCCCCCCCCCCCCACCCCCCCCCCCCCCCACCCCCCCCCCCCCCCACCCCCCCCCCCCCCCACCCCCCCCCCCCCCCACCCCCCCCCCCCCCCACCCCCCCCCCCCCCCACCCCCCCCCCCCCCCACCCCCCCCCCCCCCCACCCCCCCCCCCCCCCACCCCCCCCCCCCCCCACCCCCCCCCCCCCCCACCCCCCCCCCCCCCCACCCCCCCCCCCCCCCACCCCCCCCCCCCCCCACCCCCCCCCCCCCCCACCCCCCCCCCCCCCCACCCCCCCCCCCCCCCACCCCCCCCCCCCCCCACCCCCCCCCCCCCCCACCCCCCCCCCCCCCCACCCCCCCCCCCCCCCACCCCCCCCCCCCCCCACCCCCCCCCCCCCCCACCCCCCCCCCCCCCCACCCCCCCCCCCCCCCACCCCCCCCCCCCCCCACCCCCCCCCCCCCCCACCCCCCCCCCCCCCCACCCCCCCCCCCCCCCACCCCCCCCCCCCCCCACCCCCCCCCCCCCCCACCCCCCCCCCCCCCCACCCCCCCCCCCCCCCACCCCCCCCCCCCCCCACCCCCCCCCCCCCCCACCCCCCCCCCCCCCCACCCCCCCCCCCCCCCACCCCCCCCCCCCCCCACCCCCCCCCCCCCCCACCCCCCCCCCCCCCCACCCCCCCCCCCCCCCACCCCCCCCCCCCCCCACCCCCCCCCCCCCCCACCCCCCCCCCCCCCCACCCCCCCCCCCCCCCACCCCCCCCCCCCCCCACCCCCCCCCCCCCCCACCCCCCCCCCCCCCCACCCCCCCCCCCCCCCACCCCCCCCCCCCCCCACCCCCCCCCCCCCCCACCCCCCCCCCCCCCCACCCCCCCCCCCCCCCACCCCCCCCCCCCCCCACCCCCCCCCCCCCCCACCCCCCCCCCCCCCCACCCCCCCCCCCCCCCACCCCCCCCCCCCCCCACCCCCCCCCCCCCCCACCCCCCCCCCCCCCCACCCCCCCCCCCCCCCACCCCCCCCCCCCCCCACCCCCCCCCCCCCCCACCCCCCCCCCCCCCCACCCCCCCCCCCCCCCACCCCCCCCCCCCCCCACCCCCCCCCCCCCCCACCCCCCCCCCCCCCCACCCCCCCCCCCCCCCACCCCCCCCCCCCCCCACCCCCCCCCCCCCCCACCCCCCCCCCCCCCCACCCCCCCCCCCCCCCACCCCCCCCCCCCCCCACCCCCCCCCCCCCCCACCCCCCCCCCCCCCCACCCCCCCCCCCCCCCACCCCCCCCCCCCCCCACCCCCCCCCCCCCCCACCCCCCCCCCCCCCCACCCCCCCCCCCCCCCACCCCCCCCCCCCCCCACCCCCCCCCCCCCCCACCCCCCCCCCCCCCCACCCCCCCCCCCCCCCACCCCCCCCCCCCCCCACCCCCCCCCCCCCCCACCCCCCCCCCCCCCCACCCCCCCCCCCCCCCACCCCCCCCCCCCCCCACCCCCCCCCCCCCCCACCCCCCCCCCCCCCCACCCCCCCCCCCCCCCACCCCCCCCCCCCCCCACCCCCCCCCCCCCCCACCCCCCCCCCCCCCCACCCCCCCCCCCCCCCACCCCCCCCCCCCCCCACCCCCCCCCCCCCCCACCCCCCCCCCCCCCCACCCCCCCCCCCCCCCACCCCCCCCCCCCCCCACCCCCCCCCCCCCCCACCCCCCCCCCCCCCCACCCCCCCCCCCCCCCACCCCCCCCCCCCCCCACCCCCCCCCCCCCCCACCCCCCCCCCCCCCCACCCCCCCCCCCCCCCACCCCCCCCCCCCCCCACCCCCCCCCCCCCCCACCCCCCCCCCCCCCCACCCCCCCCCCCCCCCACCCCCCCCCCCCCCCACCCCCCCCCCCCCCCACCCCCCCCCCCCCCCACCCCCCCCCCCCCCCACCCCCCCCCCCCCCCACCCCCCCCCCCCCCCACCCCCCCCCCCCCCCACCCCCCCCCCCCCCCACCCCCCCCCCCCCCCACCCCCCCCCCCCCCCACCCCCCCCCCCCCCCACCCCCCCCCCCCCCCACCCCCCCCCCCCCCCACCCCCCCCCCCCCCCACCCCCCCCCCCCCCCACCCCCCCCCCCCCCCACCCCCCCCCCCCCCCACCCCCCCCCCCCCCCACCCCCCCCCCCCCCCACCCCCCCCCCCCCCCACCCCCCCCCCCCCCCACCCCCCCCCCCCCCCACCCCCCCCCCCCCCCACCCCCCCCCCCCCCCACCCCCCCCCCCCCCCACCCCCCCCCCCCCCCACCCCCCCCCCCCCCCACCCCCCCCCCCCCCCACCCCCCCCCCCCCCCACCCCCCCCCCCCCCCACCCCCCCCCCCCCCCACCCCCCCCCCCCCCCACCCCCCCCCCCCCCCACCCCCCCCCCCCCCCACCCCCCCCCCCCCCCACCCCCCCCCCCCCCCACCCCCCCCCCCCCCCACCCCCCCCCCCCCCCACCCCCCCCCCCCCCCACCCCCCCCCCCCCCCACCCCCCCCCCCCCCCACCCCCCCCCCCCCCCACCCCCCCCCCCCCCCACCCCCCCCCCCCCCCACCCCCCCCCCCCCCCACCCCCCCCCCCCCCCACCCCCCCCCCCCCCCACCCCCCCCCCCCCCCACCCCCCCCCCCCCCCACCCCCCCCCCCCCCCACCCCCCCCCCCCCCCACCCCCCCCCCCCCCCACCCCCCCCCCCCCCCACCCCCCCCCCCCCCCACCCCCCCCCCCCCCCACCCCCCCCCCCCCCCACCCCCCCCCCCCCCCACCCCCCCCCCCCCCCACCCCCCCCCCCCCCCACCCCCCCCCCCCCCCACCCCCCCCCCCCCCCACCCCCCCCCCCCCCCACCCCCCCCCCCCCCCACCCCCCCCCCCCCCCACCCCCCCCCCCCCCCACCCCCCCCCCCCCCCACCCCCCCCCCCCCCCACCCCCCCCCCCCCCCACCCCCCCCCCCCCCCACCCCCCCCCCCCCCCACCCCCCCCCCCCCCCACCCCCCCCCCCCCCCACCCCCCCCCCCCCCCACCCCCCCCCCCCCCCACCCCCCCCCCCCCCCACCCCCCCCCCCCCCCACCCCCCCCCCCCCCCACCCCCCCCCCCCCCCACCCCCCCCCCCCCCCACCCCCCCCCCCCCCCACCCCCCCCCCCCCCCACCCCCCCCCCCCCCCACCCCCCCCCCCCCCCACCCCCCCCCCCCCCCACCCCCCCCCCCCCCCACCCCCCCCCCCCCCCACCCCCCCCCCCCCCCACCCCCCCCCCCCCCCACCCCCCCCCCCCCCCACCCCCCCCCCCCCCCACCCCCCCCCCCCCCCACCCCCCCCCCCCCCCACCCCCCCCCCCCCCCACCCCCCCCCCCCCCCACCCCCCCCCCCCCCCACCCCCCCCCCCCCCCACCCCCCCCCCCCCCCACCCCCCCCCCCCCCCACCCCCCCCCCCCCCCACCCCCCCCCCCCCCCACCCCCCCCCCCCCCCACCCCCCCCCCCCCCCACCCCCCCCCCCCCCCACCCCCCCCCCCCCCCACCCCCCCCCCCCCCCACCCCCCCCCCCCCCCACCCCCCCCCCCCCCCACCCCCCCCCCCCCCCACCCCCCCCCCCCCCCACCCCCCCCCCCCCCCACCCCCCCCCCCCCCCACCCCCCCCCCCCCCCACCCCCCCCCCCCCCCACCCCCCCCCCCCCCCACCCCCCCCCCCCCCCACCCCCCCCCCCCCCCACCCCCCCCCCCCCCCACCCCCCCCCCCCCCCACCCCCCCCCCCCCCCACCCCCCCCCCCCCCCACCCCCCCCCCCCCCCACCCCCCCCCCCCCCCACCCCCCCCCCCCCCCACCCCCCCCCCCCCCCACCCCCCCCCCCCCCCACCCCCCCCCCCCCCCACCCCCCCCCCCCCCCACCCCCCCCCCCCCCCACCCCCCCCCCCCCCCACCCCCCCCCCCCCCCACCCCCCCCCCCCCCCACCCCCCCCCCCCCCCACCCCCCCCCCCCCCCACCCCCCCCCCCCCCCACCCCCCCCCCCCCCCACCCCCCCCCCCCCCCACCCCCCCCCCCCCCCACCCCCCCCCCCCCCCACCCCCCCCCCCCCCCACCCCCCCCCCCCCCCACCCCCCCCCCCCCCCACCCCCCCCCCCCCCCACCCCCCCCCCCCCCCACCCCCCCCCCCCCCCACCCCCCCCCCCCCCCACCCCCGCCCCCCCCCAGGGAAGGGAAGGAGAGGGAGGGAGGGGTGGCATGCAAGGGAGGGGGAGCATCTCATTCTTCCCTATTGTCATTTCATTTAGAACTGGGATGGATTCTTTTTCCTCTGTAATGACCGTAAAAATATACTCCCCAAGGAAGGGAGTGAAGAATTATCAAAGTGATGATAATGATTATGATGATTAAGAGGAAGAAGAAGAAGAAGAAGAAGAAGAAGAAGAAGAAGAAGAAGAAGAAGAAGAAGAAGAAGAAGAAGAAGAAGAAGAGGAGGAGGAGGAGGAGGAGGAGGAGGAGGAGTTTGGATTTATATCCCCCCTTTCTCTCCTGTAGGAGACTCAAAGGGGCTGACAATCTCCTTGCCCTTCCCCCCTCACAACAAACACCCTGGGGTTGAGAGAGCCCAGAAGAACTGTCACCCAGGTCACCCAGCTGGCATGTGTGGGAGTGTACAGGCTAATCTGAATTCCCCAGAGAAGCCTCCACAGCTCAGGCGGCAGAGCTGGGAATCAAACCCGGTTCCTCCGGATTAGATACACGAGCTCTTAACCTCCTACGCCACTACGTGGTTTACCAGAGCTGCATAGGGAATTTACAGGAGATTTCTGCAGTTTGTCTTGCTTCCTAAGCTGCTTGAAACCTTTTTGGAGGCTGCACAGCTACACTACAGCAGCACGATTCCTGGCCACCACGAAAGTCCCCCCCCCCGATTGAACTGCCCATGAGCCCACTGCAGAAAAATCAAAACTTATGCTGGGCAGATCCCTCGAGAAAGTGACTAAAGCTGAAGGACAATATAAAAATCCTTGATAATGAAAGACAGAAAGCCAAATCACCGAGCACCTTGAGTCGATAGATTAGATAACATAAAAGTCATGCTGACATTCAAACAATGGCATTTCCAGAGGGGACATGGGACACATATGCCCCAGGGGCCATTCATCAGCAGAGTATAAAGCGGAGTCACTCTGGTAAGATGAGAAGTCTGTAGTCTTCTTGCACTCACTGCAACCTTCTACCACACTTAAAAAATAATACTCTCACTCAAGATGTTCTTTCCATAGGAAGGCTTTGACTTTTGCAGTTGCAAGGTTACACAAGTCTATTCTATACAAGACTATAATACTATACAGGACTCTTCAGCATAATAAAGTTCAACATACACAGAACTGAACTCAGTCTCAACTCTATCTCAACATATACATATACAAATCAGGGATACTTTTCCCCGCCCAGGCCTCAGCCTCTCATTGGTCTAGAACAGTGATGGCGAACCTTTTCGAGACCGAGTGCCCAAATTGCAACCCAAAACCCACTTATTTATCGCAAAGCGCCCACACGACAATTTAACCTGGTTACTGAGGTTTTAGTTTAGAAAAAATGGTTGGCTCCGAGGCGTGCGTTATTCAGGAGTAAGCTTGGTGGTAGTCGGTGGCTTTGCTTTGAAGCAACTGTGCAACTATTCCAACGGGTGAATCATGACCCTAGGAGGGTTTACTCAGAAGCAAGCCCTATTGCCAGCAACCGAGCTTACTCCCAGGTAAAGGATTACGTTTTAGTTCTTTGCATGAAAATCAGTGGGGTTTAACAGCGCTTAACAGGGTTACCTACACTGCTTCCCCAAATGCTAATAATCGAGCCCAGGAGAGCCTAGATGTGGGGGTGGGGGCGACTCTGTTTGCGTGTGCCCACAGAGAGGGCTCTGAGTTCCACCTCTGGCACCCGGGCCATAGGTTCGCCACCACTGGTCTAGAATTACAGCTGAACTAACCAATCATGTTAAAGGTTAATCTTTGCTACTTTTGCCCCTAGACTGACTGTCTCCGTTCTCTGGGTTGGCAAGACCTAACCCTTCGACTACACTGAGGTGCATTAGGCAATGCAAGCATCCCGAGTCCACCAGGGCCTGAACCATCATCCTGGTTCCTTTTGGGGAGTTGGTGACCATTACAGGCAGTACTCGGGGTCCCCGATCAGCACTCACCCTTTCTGCAGTGTCTGGAGGTGGATCCGAGTTGTGAGCATCGGTAACAAATCCGATCGCAGTTGCCTCATCTGTGGAATCGAAGTTGGAGGGGTCCAAATCCAAGGCAACTTTTGAACTTCCTTTCTTGGGCTTGGTTAGTTTTGAAGTCGTCACTTTCGTTAAGCTTATTTGAGGTGGGCCCTTAGCTGTGGGTTTGGCCTGACAAATGGGGGCTGGATGCCCACTGTCTCCACAGTACAGACAGAGCCCAGCCAGGGACAGCGGGCATGAGGGGTCTCTTCAAGTTCTGAAGGTTGGCGGCTGGAGGTTCTATGAGGCCCACCAGAGCCGCCTGCGCCGGACGGCGGCTGAAGAACGATTTAGCATCATAACTCCTTGCCTCCATCATCCTCATCTGTTTCTCCAGCCAACATGATCCGTTCCATCAGGGTTGCCATTCATCAATGACCAACGGCGGAGTTCTGGGTGAGGCCAAGGTGCTCCAGAGGGAAAAGGACAAGGAAGCGGCCCCGATCAATGGTTGGCATCTGGCCCCAAAGCCTCTGGAGCCCCGCCTAGTGAAAGGCGAGCTGCATCACGAAGTCACCAACATCCCGGACTCTCACCTACACTGTGCCTGGCTCCAGTATCTAGTGGCATGGACTAACTTACCTCCCAGTTTCAATGCATGGGTCCGTCACTCTCATTGAATAAAGGCATTCCACAAAGCGCCCCCCAACCACCCAGGGGAGAGGAGGCTTTAAGGGGAGCAGAATGTCAGGCCTGCGGCATTCTTGGCCTGGCAGTTTGCACATCTGCATCAAGGCCACAGCTGGCCTAGGTTAAGGAAGCCTCCCCCTGCTCGCATGTAACTAGTCAACAGAGCTTAAACATTCATCCATATCTGCCTTTCTCTGAAGGAGTGAGCTGTCTGTCCTAAACAATGCCACTGTTCCCATCATCCTGGGGGGGCATCCATTGAAAATGCTGGGGGGAAGAATTAGGACTAATCAAAGGAAACACTCCTTCACGCAACGTGCGATTGGTGTTTGGAATATGCTGCCACAGGAGGTGGTGATGGCCACTCACCTGGATAGCTTTAAAAGGGGTTTGGACAGATTTATGGAGGAGAAGTCGATCTATGGCTACCAATCTTGATCCTCCTTGATCTCAGATTGCAAATGCCTTAGCAGACCAGGTGCTCAGGAGCAGCAGCAGCAGAAGGCCATTGCTTTCACATCCTGCATGTGAGCTCCCAAAGGCACCTGGTGGGCCACTGAGAGTAGCAGAATGCTGGACTAGATGGACTCTGGTCTGATCCAGCAGGCTAGTTCTTATGTTCTTATCCTTTCAAATGCTGATATTATGGGAATGTGAGGGTTGGGGGATTATGCGTTTAACCATACTGTAACTTACAGGAATATACCAGAGGTCAGAGAACCAAACTTTAATTTCGGCTATCTGAGTCTTGGGCTCATTCCGCACATGCAGAATAATGCACTTTCAAACTGCTTTCAGTGCTCTTTGAAGCTGTGCGGAATGGCAAAATCCACTTGCAAACAGTTGTGAAAGTGGTTTGAAAACGCATTATTTTGCGTGTGCGGAAGGGGCCTTGGGCTGACACGGTTCCAATAAAGCTCTTGAAAATCTTCTTGAGTCTCATTTGATGACTGGAGTAACAGACCCTAACACAGGGATCAGTTCAGCTGAAGACAATAGCAGTTTTACAGTGTGAAATCTATGGTATTACATATCTATGAAGTTCCTTCCCATTCTCAAGATACACTCTCAAATCTCCAGGAATTGCCCAACCAAGAATTGGCAACCTAGGGTCAGCACACCACCAATGGGGTTTGGACATTGGCAGGGATCAGAGATCTATAAGTTGGGGCTGCGACGAGTAGGTAATGGTAAAGGTAGTTCCCTACGCACGCACCAGGTCATGACTGACCCATAGGGTGAGATCACATCATGATGTTTACTAGGCAAGTTATATTTACGTGATGGTTGGCTATCACCTTCCCCCATCATCTACAATTTATCCCCAACAAATTGGATATTCATTTTACTGACTTCAGAAGGATGGAAAGCTGAGTCAACCTTGAGCCGGCTACCTGAAACTGACTTCGGGTTGAATCAAACTCAGGTTGTGAACAGAGCTGTACTGCAGCTGACTGCTCTTTACCTCGGGTAGCCAACTGTTAATTTCTACTAACTGGCCATGAAGTGCAAACCAACTACGATACGAAGTGCAAACTGCAATACAACACTATCAACCACATCTTTGCATAACAAGTTCCACCCAAACACTTACTGATTGGTTCCCCACCTTGTAACATGGACAATATATGCCCAAAACATTACCTTTTCTCTAGACACAGTGTGTAACAGACTTCCCTCTGTGATACACCTCTGAAGATACCAGCCACAGATGCAGGCGAAACGTTAGGAACATGAGCCACCAGACCACGGCCACACAGCCCGGAAAACCCACCACAAACAATTCTTTAAATTTAAAGAATTATACTCACTATTTTCACTGGTGGTTGTAGATTTTCTGGGCTGTGTTTTCACTATTTTCAGTTCTTGCTATGCTCAAATCTACATTACATGTCTAAATATACATAACATTTTTGAACTGTGATAAACTTTGCAACTTTTTAAAATAAAGTTTATTAAGAATTTCCAATTACAACTATTTAAAACAAGAAAATGAACTTAGATAAAATTCGAGTCAATACACAACACATTTCAGTTATTAATTAAATAATTATACATACCACATCCAAACTTTCTATTGATTATCTTCATTACTATTTAAGTACAAATGCTAATCTTTGCAACTTCTTGACCATTTTGCCCTTTCTATAACTTCTTCACATTTGGGATTTTGTTTGAACCACCCAATCTATAGGCTGTAAGAACATAAGAACATAAGAACTAGCCTGCTGGATCAGACCAGAGTCCATCTAGTCCAGCACTCTGCTACTTGCAGTGGCCCACCAGGTGCCTTTGGGAGCTCACGTGCAGGATGTGAAAGCAATGGCTTTCTGCTGCTGCTGCTGCTCCTGAGCACCTGGTCTGCTAAGGCATTTGCAATCTGAGGTCAAGGAGGATCAAGATTGGTAGCCATAAATCGACTTCTCCTCCATCAATCTGTCCAAGCCCCTTTTAAAGCTATCCAGGTTAGTGGCCATCATCACCTCCTGTGGCAGCATATTCCAAACACCAATCCCACGTTGCGTGAAGAAGTGTTTCCTTTTATTAGTCCTAATTCTTCCCCCCAGCATTTTCAATGAATGCCCCCTGGTTCTAGTATTGTGAGAAAGAGAGAAACATTTCTCTCTGTCAACATTTTCTACCCCATGCATAATTTTATAGACTTCAATCATATCCCCCCTCAAACGTCTCCTCTCCAAACTAAAGAGTCCCAAACGCTCCAGCCTCTCATAAGGAAGTACAGAAGTTCAGCTTGCCAGACATACTTATATTTGCTGTTGAAAGGGCCAATAGGATGCCTAGAATTCCTGCCCCCAAAGTGGAGAACATGTTTGACCGTCAAGAAGACTCCACTTTTTCAGACTGGGGAGGCCCAGGGTTTAAAAGCAGCAGAGATCCTGCTTCACATACGGAGCTCCCCCAGTTCAGATGCCAGCATATGTATTTTCATTTGACAGAAGCTAACTCCGGGTGCTCCGACTTGCAGCTGATTGAATCACAGAAGTAAACAGACAATCTGCCAAAATCTTATTTGCACTAAAGCTGACTTTACTGAATCAAATAGAATAGGATTTTGTTTGTTTGTCCAAATACTGTCCACTGTGGAGAACATGTTTATTCAGGAGATTGTTCCATTGACTGCAGCAGGATTTACTTTTTAGATTACATTTACACAGGATTGCCGCCCTGGAAACAAATATCACGTCTGAGCACTGGTCAGCACTGAGCCCATTTGGCAAAGCAGGCTTGAAATCTTCAAAGCCCTTTGGTCCTGGCAGAATCTTTGGATCACAGCAGCTGATCCCAAAGGAATGCAGGATGAAATTCTTCTAAGCAGTCTCCTTATCTGGGGGTTTTTCAAAACAGCACCAAGTGACACATCTCTGGACTGTTACTGACTTGATTGTTACTGGAGTATTTGTAGGCAGACACCCACACCTTTAGATGAATAATCCATTTCAAGCTAACTCACATGACAGCTAGCCAGTTGAGTTTTAAACAGTAACTAACCAGAAAATGTTCCTGTCTTTTGAAATAAAACCCAGGTGTCAGTTGGATCTACTAGCAACATCCCTTTCAGGTGAAAAACAAAACAATTTTGATGGATCTACCAGGTACTGCAATATTTGAACCACTGATCTCTACTGAACCCTAAAAACTACTGAATCCTAAAATCTACTATGATGTTCACTCAAACACATATACAGAGAGAGAGACATAAAGAACTGTGTGTCTCAAAGGATTCTATCACACGTTATTGCAACTAAATTGGCTGTGAGAGTCTCCCATACGCTTACCTCTTTCTGGCGGTACTTAATTGCCAGTTTCAATCTTGCCAGCTCGTTCCCACTCTGCTCTTCTATTATGCTATTATCGTCTCGGTAGTTAAGAATAATTTCCAGCTCCCTGGAACTCCGTGTCTGATCCAAAAGGTCTTTTGCAAACTGCTTGCATTGCTGGGACAGTGTCTCATATTCCGATTTAAACTCATTCTCCACTTTGCTCAGTTCCTGAAGTTCCCAACTGAGTTGGAAAGCTGTGAGAAAAGGATCCTCGCTGGACAGAGCGATTAAAGAAGGGCTTGCAAGAGCCTGGTAGATATTGAGTCTGGATCGGGAATGGCGTAGACTGTCCACGTCGGAGCTGGAGACGCACTCCACACAGTTACAGCGGACTTCATGTGGTCTGGGCACAGAAACGCCTTTTTGGACTAAAAGTTTGATGATCTCATAATTGTTGGTCTGAGCAGCAAGGATAATGGGTGTAATGTCTGGTGTGAATTCTGAGAACTGTTTATCCAGAAGTATGGGTGGCACCTGTAAGGAAAAAGAAGGAAACAGTGAGTCTTATTGGTAGCCAATGACTAAAAGACCATTTCACTGAAAGCCTCTTCTCAAGAACTTCTCAGCTAAGTCAGCTCAGGTTATTTTGAACTCCCCTGAGTTCTGGCTAATCTAAATTCTCTCACCACCACCTGTTTGGTGGCATTCCGCTGCCAGCTTGAATCTTGCTAAATTGCCATGACTACTTTGACAATTTCCCTGGAAGTTTCTGTAGGCATTTTGCCCTAGAAAGACTTCAACATCGAATCATGATGTGCTAAAGCCTCCTGCAGTTATGTTTCCTTCCTCTTTCTAGAGAAAGTTTGCCCAGATGTATAGCTAATCTGTGATTGGGACCACACCTCTCCACAAAGGATGCTTTCGTCATCTAAGGGAAATTTACTGGTGATCCCTGGCCCACAGGACAGGTGGTTGGCCTCGGAGACAAGGTCTTTTCGGCCTGGGCTCCAGCCTGGTGGAATTCTCTATCAGCTGACATCTGGGCCCTCTGGGATCTTAAACAGTTCTGCAGGGCCTGCAAGACAGAGATGTTCCACCAGGTCTATGGTGGAGGTCATTCCAGAAATGGGGCGCTGTGTGGTTTCCGGGCTGTCTGGCCGTGTTCTAGCAGCATTCTCTCCTGACGTTTCGCCTGCATCTGTGGCTGGCAGCATCTTCAGAGGATCTGCTAGTAGGAATGGAAAGCAAGTGGAGTATATATACTGTGAGGTCAAAAGGTGAGGCCCTCTGAATAGAGTAGCCTGGTATGTGAGTCACAAAGAAGTCTGTAGCCTGGGAGTAACAATGAAGATAGCATAGAAGTACTCTGGTCTTTGTTTCCTTTGATTGTTATTGTCTATAGTTGTCCTGTGTTTGTGTGGAGCTGATTAGTCAGCTAATTGACTAATCAGCTAATTGATTAGTCAATCGTGTGGAGCTGATTAGTCAGCTAATTGATTAGTCAGCTAATTGACTAACCCCATCTGAGCCCTGTAGGCCACCTCTTGCCCTCCCAAGGGTCTGTAGAGGGCAGAAGCCGGCCTGCAGGTAGGCCGGAGGGGTGGGGCACCACAACCGGTGGCCCAGGCGGGTGGCTTGGGCTGACGCCATGATGGGATGCTGGCTCCTACCCTCCCCGGCTTCCTTGGGGGGGGGAGCCAGCCTGTGGCTGCCACAGCCAACAAGCAGTTCCTCGACAAGTGGGGAGCCACCAGGTGCTGGCTAGGTCTCCAAACCATGGGAGAGGCCAGGTGCGGGGTCCTGGCAGGCACCCGGTGCCCCCCATGTGACAAAAGGGTGTGTGCCCGGGGACATGAGCTGGAGAAACAAACCTAGTTCACCCGATTAGAGTCTGCAGCTCATGTGGTGGAGAGTAGAATAAAACCTGGTTCTCCATATTAGAGTCCACCTGCTCTTAACCACTACACCATGCTGCTCTTAATAAAGGTGCCTTAATAAAGGAAGATGAATTGCGGACTATACCAGTGTGTACACAAGGTAGCAGAAGAATAATTTGGATTGATACCCCACCTTTCTCTTAGGAGATTCAAAGTAGCTTACAAACTCCTTTTCCCTTCCTCTCCCCACAACAAACACCTTGTGAGGCAGGTGGGGCTGACAGAGTTCTGAGAGAACTGTGACTAGCCCAAGGTCACCCTTCATGTGTATGCAGGAAAAACAAATCCTGTTCACCAGATAAGAGTCCGCTGCTATTATCTGTCAGCTGAATGTATTATCACTGCTTTGTTTTTATACTTCTGTAATGCCATTTTTCTGCACTGCTTAACATATCATGCCTAATGCTCTATGCTATGTTGCCGATTATTGATGATGATGATGATAGCCTTTATTGGCATTCCAAAATACAATAAATACAATAAAACACTAAATACAATAAAACAATAAAACCATAAAACAATTGTCCATGAAAGACAGATAGTTACAGCAGCCATTTCAGAGTCTCATCAAAAGTTTAGTCCAAATGGACTGTTGCCGATTATTGTAATCCTAGCCCCATTATATTGTCAAGGGCTGCTAACCTCTACTTTACAATTGTGTTTCTTTTATGGCATCGACATTATAGAGAAGCTTGTCAACTTTATTACTTTAGCCTGATAGATGAGTCTCTCTGTTTTAGAAACTAAACTGAGGCAGCTGCTGGAACATCACCTTGTATGGTTGCCAATTGTGAATTATTAGGAAATTCCTGGAGATTTGCGGGGAGGAGCAGGGGGACGATTCATGAACAGGAGGGAGGCCAGCAGGCCTATGATACCATGGAGTTCCAAAGTAGCTGTCTCCTCTAAGGGAACTGATCTCTGTTTGGAGATCAGTTGTAATCCCAGGAGATCTGCAGGTCCCAAAATGATTTCCTCTTCCTATCTGAAGAAATGAGCTCTGGCCGTTTGTTAGGTCTCGATCCTTAAAACAATAAATGGACTCTAGATCGCTGATCAGTGGTATTTATTGGAAAGGTAATGAAGCACCCAGCTTACAGGAAGCCAGTTCTGCCAGACCTGGCCTTTGCGCCCCTCTTTGTCCAGAAACAATTGCCCCCCCCCCCCCCCGTTTTCCTAGAGCTCTTTCCAGAGCTGCTCCGCAATCTCTCTCGCACATGCGCAGACAGCATTCTTTTCTTGCATTCTGACTGGCTGAATCTCGCCCCATTTCCCCCACTCACTTTCACTATTTTATTTTTACATTTGAGCACAAAACAGACACTGAGAATCGTCCCATTCCCCCCCCATCTAAATCCTCACCTGTGTGAGAGAATCCCCCGTCTAAATCCTTGCACGTGTGAATCACTGCCCTCCAGTCCCCCCGTCAAAAATCCTTGTGTGTGAGAGAGAATCACCCTCCTCCATCCCCCTCTGTCTGAAATCCTTGGCCCCTTCCGCACATGCAAAATAATGCGTTTTCAAACCACTTTCACAACTGTTTGCAAGTGGATTTTGCCATTCCGCACAGCTTCAAAGAGCACTGAAAGCAGTTTGAAAGTGCATTATTCTGCATGTGCGGAAGGAGCCCTTGTGTGTGTGAATTGCTCCCGTCCCGTTTGCAGCACCCGCACACCCCACTTTTCTGTATAAAAACCAACGTTTTCTCCCTCTGTGGTTTTTCCCCCCACTACAATGAAAGCCACATCTCTTATCAACAGGGATTCTCTACCACACAGGTGTCAAACTCACGGCCCTCCAGATGTTATGGACTACATTTCCCATCATCCCCTGCCAGCATGATGCTGGCAGGGGATGATGGGAACTGTAGTCCATAACATCTGGAGGGCCGCGAGTTTGACACCTATGCTCTACCACATACACAGATTTTAGCCAGGGTGGGGAAGGGCGCTGATTCTCAGCGCCTGTTGATTGGTGGGCACCCAGGGCCTGTTGATTGGTGGGGCAGACCAGAGTGGTGAAGTGGGGGAAATGGCCCTGGTTCTGCTGCCGTGGTGTTTTTCATGGCAGCAGAAGCCACCAGAGTAGCATAGGGGCATTTCAAAAGACCCTCAACTTTAGCAATTTTTGAAAGCCGCAGAGCAAAGGCAATGCTGCGGGGCAATGCCGGGGCAACAACACGGCAAACACACTGCAGCACCGGGAGCCATGAAGAACTCCTGGCTGCCCAAGAGTACTCCCCGTGCTCACAACAGTACAATTTTGCTGTGACAATTTTTTTCCCTACAACAAGTGCAGCTCCCCTTCAGAATAAAACAGGTCTTAATTTATCCCTACTTTCATCCTGTACATCAGAAAAAATTATTCTCATGCCTTCATAGAAAAAGATTTTTTTTTCTTTTTTATAATCAAGCAAAGTACAAATCAGAATCAATCATGTAGTTGGTTCTGGAGGGTTTTCCGGGCTGTGTGGCCGTGGCCTGGTGGATTTTGTTCCTAACGTTTCGCCTGCATCTGTGGCTGGCATCTTCAGAGGTGTATCACAGAGAAAAGTCTGTTTCTCACTGATACACCTGTGATACACCTTTCTCTGTGATACACCTCTGAAAATGCCTTTCTCCAAGGACCCAGGGATATATTGCAGTGGAAATTGCTGTCAAGTCACAGCTGACAAATGGCTGCCTTGTAAAGGCACCAGGCGCATGCCTGGGGGGCATGAAAAATTGTCCCAAGGCCCCAACCCCTTTCCCCCACCCCCGCGGCGCCCCCCGCAGTGCCCCCCTTCCCACACTTACCTTAGTTCCTTTCCTTTTTCAGACCTTTTTCAGGTTGCAAAAGGCCTGTTCATAGTAAAAACGGCCTGATGGGAACTATAGTTCCTCGGGCCATTTTTGCTGCAAACAGGCCTTTTGTAGCCTGAAAAAGTTCTGAAAAAGGAAAGGAACTAAGGTAAGTGTGGGAAGGGGGGCACCGTGGGGCCTGGGGACAATTTTTCATGCCCCCCAGGCATGCGCCCGGTGCACGGCACACACACCCCGCCCCCTTGTAGCTCCACGACTGTGGGAAAGCAGTTCTGTTTGTCTCTTGCCTTGAAAACTTTACAAGGCGGCCATTTATCACCTGTGAGTTGACAGCAGTTTCCACTGCAATATATCCCTGGGTCCTTGGAGGAAGGCTGAGATTTTTTAAAAAAAGATGAATTGATCAAGGCTTCTTGTTCACAGGCAGAATTTTCAGATAGAAGTGCAGAATCTGAGCGCTGCGAGCTGGCATCCACCGCATGTTCTCAATTGGAATCTGTTTCAGAGACCTCAGTTGCATCCAAGGGACTTCTGCCATCTTTGCTTGGATGTTTTATGCTGTGTTTGCAGATCACAGGATGAGAGCCCATGTGGTGTAGTGGTTAAGAGCAGGTGGGGAACCAGGTTTGATTCCCTACTCCACCACATAAGCAGTGAAGTCTTATCTAGTGAACCAGATTTGTTTCCCCACTCCTACATTCCTGCTGGGTGACCTTGGGCTAGCTACAGTTCTCTGCAAACTCTCTCAGCCCCACCTATCTCACAAGGCGTCTGTTGTAGGGAGAGGAAAGGAAAGGAGTTTGTGAGTTGCCTTGAGCCTTGTTATAGGTGAGAAAGGTGGGGTATAAATTCAAACACTTCCTCTTCTTCTTCTTCATCGTCATCATTGCCTTGATAATTCTTCACCTCCTTCCTCGGAGAGCATATTTTCATGGTCATTACAGAGGAAAAAGAATCCATCCCAGATTGACATGAGATGACAAAGGGGCAGAATAAGAGAGCAAGCTTACATGGGTCTACTCAGAAACAGATCTCATGATATGAAGTTGGGTTTACTTCCACGAACGTGTCCTGAGGATTGTAGTCTGACATGCTTAGCTGAAAAGTCCATTTGTATTTCTCCGGTGCAGTTGTATTGGCATGCCCTCTTCTGAAATGGGTCATTTTGAAATGCCTCAGCTGCCGTCCCGGACAACTTAAACGCTTATTTCCTTGCTACTGTAAAATCAAGTCTGAAATCTATTCTTATATTTGAGCAGTAACTGTGCCCTCTTGCTCAATCAAATAAAGAAGGGGCTTTTTAAAATCTGCAAACTAGAAGAGACACACAATGCCTCCCAAGGAGCTATTTATAGCACACAGGTGCTGTATTTAAATAACTTTCTAATGGTATAAACGTGAGGCCATTCCCATATTACATGTTTCTAGTCTAACGTCGAATGTGCCCCATGTTCTGAGAAATGTGCAGCTCAAATAGGAAAAGGCTACACATTTGAATCAGATGACAGCTTTTTGGCAACAGACATGTCATTCAGAGGTGTGGGAAAACACAGGCAAGGGTCACATGTCTCCACAGCAGTCGGCCCTATCGTGAAATAAATTTTAAGCTGGCACAACTTGTGCTCTGTACACACTAGCCAGCATCATTCCCAATTCATTCAATTGGTTTAACTTGGTTTCCTCTCCCTCCCCTTGATCCTACATCCAGACCCTGGCTCCATTTACTACAAATAATCAAATATAAAGCTGCGTGTCAACGGTCTATTGGTGACACCCAACCACAACAGTCTGGATGAACTGGTTAAATAACCTGAAGAAATATGTTTAAAAGTATCAGCGAGGAAACAGACACCACATTTCTCTCTTTCTCACAATACTAGAACCAGGGGGCATTCACTGAAATTGCTGGGGGGAAGAATTAGGACTAATCAAAGGAAACACTTCTTCACGCAACGTGGGATTGGTGTTTGGAATATGCTGCCACAGGAGGTGGTGATGGCCACTAACCTGGATAGCTTTAAAAAGGGGTTGGACAGATTTATGGAGGAGAAGTCGATCTATGGCTACCAATCTTGATCCTCCTTGATCTGAGATTGCAAATGCCTTAGCAGACCAGGTGCTCAGGAGCAGCAGCAGCAGCAGAAGGTCGTTGCTTTCACATCCTGCACGTGAACTCCCAAAGGCACCTGGTGGGCCACTGCGAGTAGCAGAGTGCTGGACTAGATGGACTCTGGTCTGATCCAGCAGGCTAGTTCTTATGTTCTTATGTTCACATTGAATGTCCCAATGCCACGGCTGATGAAAATGTCCGAAGAGCAGCCAGGTAAAAAAACGGAGATGATGGGAGAACTTTGCCTCAGCCTCTCAGCTTCTTTTCCGGATGGAATGATCCACCGTATCAAAGGCCACCGACACATCTAACAAAACCAGCATGGAGGACAGTCCTTTACGTCTTGCAAATGGTGATCGTCCACCAGTGTGCCAGAACTGCTTCTGATCTCATTGCCAGACGAGGTCAGAAGCCAGACTGAATGGGATCAAGGGTAGAAAGGTCCTTCAGGCAGGCCTCGGGTTGAGCCAGCACAGTGTAGTGGTTAGAGTCTTAGACTAGAATTTATCTGGCTTCTGGACATGGCCCAACCACCCTAGCTGGGGGAGGGGAGGGAGGGGGAGGGGTGGCATGCAAGGGAAGGGGAGTGAGGGAAGGGAGGGGAGTGAGTGAGTGAGGGGTGGCATGCAATGGAAGGGAGGGGAGGAGATGAGGCCCTTGCATGTCACCCTCTCCCTACCTCCCCTCCCCTACCTCCCCTCCCCTTGTGAGCCACCCCTCCCCTCTCCCTCCCCTGGGGTGGGTGGGCAAAGACAAGATGCCGGGGGCCTCCCCCTCCCTCCCTCCCTTGCATGCCACCAATTCCACTCCCTCCCCTCCCCCTCCCTCTGCTAGGGTGGGTGGGTCATGTCCAGATGCAGGGCCCCCCTCCCTCCCCTTCCCTCCCTTGTAATTTGTTATTGTTGAAAACACTAGTCTGATTTTATCTATTATTTGCTCCAGACTCAAAACTGGTACCTCGTGACTGAGGCGCCATGCCACCTTGCTGAAGCAGGCTGAAGCCATTTACGCATTTTCATTCTGCCTCACAGCCAGCTTACTTTTCCTTTACCGTACACTTTTCTCTATGCACAAGCTACCCTAGAGCCCAAGCAGCAGTGGTGCAGTGGTTAAGAGCAGGTGCATTCTAATCTGGAGGAACTGGGTTTGATTCCCCGCTCTGCCGTTTGAGCTGTGGAGGCCAAAATTTTTTTCCTTTATTGCCAAAACAGTGTTACTGAGATGCTGTGTGGTTTCCGGGCTGTGTTACTGTTTTGCTGAAAAATCTTTCTAAGAAGCTTAATGTTGGCACATATTAACAGCGACAAGAGTAATAATTGTCTCTCGTTGGAAAACCAAAAAAGATCTCAACAGAGAACTTTGGGAAGATGAAATTAGAGAAAATGGTGTGATGGCTAAACTAACAAACCACATAAACAGACGGTCGAAACAACATTGTGATGTGAAATGGGAACTTTATTTCTTATTTGAGACGGAATGACTATGTAAGAATAATAATAGCAGTAAGAACACTAATTTGTTAATGATTAAGATACAAGAAATTGTCTATTATTGATAGATTGATATTATTGATAGATTGATAGAAATTGATATTATTGATTTAGTGCCAATGGATAGAAGGTAGTGACTTTTAAAATTCTGGAATGTTCTCTCTAATTATATCTGTTTTGTAATCTTGAAATCCAATGTGCTAGAGTTAATATTCATACAGTTTTGGGGTAGCAGTATTATCTTTTTTGTTTGTTCTCTTTTCTTTTCTTTTTTCTGCTTCATATTTCCTTTTTGTCTGTTAACTATATTGAGAAAATCAATAAAAATAGTATTTTAAAAAAATAAACTTTTGCCCCCACTGAACTGGTAGGAGTACTTTAGGTAAGAAGAAAGGGAACATTTTCAAATGCAATAGCGTAAGCAAACAAGCTGTGTTTGGGTGGTACATTTATTGTGTATACAATAGAAGACTTGGTCGTCGCACGGGTTAACAAGAGCTGCATGCATCAACAAGTAGGATACTAGTGGACCAACCATCCAAAAGAAAGAAGTATAGTCAGTGGTGGGATCCAAAAATTTTAGTAACAGGTTCCCATGGTGGTGGGATTCAAACTGTGGCGTAGCGCCAATGGGGCTGGGGGGGGGGAGCCTGACAGTGATGGCCAGGCATTCTGGAGGTGGGGCATTCCTGGGGGGGGGCTGTGGACAGGGCCTTGGCCTCTGCGCCAGTCCTTGGTAGGGGCCAATGAATGCACGCAGGCGCAGGCTGCCACGCACGCCGGTGCACCTCCTGCTAGACTGCTTCAAGTTCTGCACACTATTGCTGAGAGGAGGGGCGTAACTAAGGCAAAAATCACGTGGCAAAATCACCAATTAGTAACCCCCTCTTGGCACACACAAATAATTAGTAACCTACTCTCGGGAACCTGTGAGAACCTGCTGGATCCCACCTCTGAGTATAGTGCACAAGAAAATCGTGTCATCATGGCTTGTTACTACAACTCAGAGCCAGAAAAAAAGGATACTTGAAGCGGATGTACGAACTGCGGAAACAACACTACCCAGACTTGAATATCACTGAGCAAAGACTGGCAGATCAAAGGCAATTAATCATACGGAATAAAGTGTTTATAGAGATAGAACTGGAAGAAATCCTGAAAAATTGTGAAAATAAATCAACTGTAACACCAGAAGAAAGAACAGTACATACTCCAAAGGAGAGATAATAGAACTGCTAGATGAAAACAGCAGTACAGGAGAAGAGTGCAACCACCAAAGGAAGTCCCCATGGAAAAATCTGATAGACTGACAGAAAGACAAAAAGAACTAAGTACAGACAAAATCGGATAAACTAGTATGCACAATCAAATGAGGAAAGACAACGGCTGCCAGCATTGAAAACGGTGCTCCAAAAAGACCTGGCACCCATAATGAGGGATGTAAACATGGCATTGATGACCACTGAAACAACTTCCATCAAATAAACCAATCAGCTCATGTACAGTATGGCTGTAGTAGTCACAAGAGAACTGGGCATTGAAATATCTAAACCCAAGATAAATCAACCATCAAAACCAAAGTGGAAAATTCGACTGGAACAGAAGATTAAAAAAATTAAGATCAGATGCCAGTAACCTGAAAAATATGAAGGAACGAAGATTAAAGAATGGCAAGATCATGAAAGAACTATTTAGAAGGTACTGGCTAGACACTAGAGCAGGGGTAGGGAACCTGCGGCTCTCCAGATATTCAGGAACTACAATTCCCATCAGCCTCTGTCAGCATGGCCAATTGGCCATGCTGGTAGGGGCTGATGGGAATTGTAGTTCCTGAACCCTGCACTAGAAGAAGTTCCCTACCCCTGCACTAGAAGAAGAAGCACCGGAGATCACCAAACAACAAATAACAGCCACAGCAAGAGAAATTGAAAGCAAGAAACATCCAGTACAGACAAAATCAGCCATTTTGATCAGACCAAAGGCATTTCTACCAAAGCCTCAACACAGATCAATGTTGAAAGCAAAAAAACAGAGAAAAAAGATCCATGTTCCATGTTCCATGTTGTTCTATATTTCCATACTTTCTTGCATCTATAATTTCTTGTTACAAGTATAGATTCTTTTAGATGTATATGGTTTTAAAACATTTTACCCCTTTAGTTATATTTTATTTACCTTATGCCAGTCTATGATCATAATGAAGATTGAATGTCAAAACAGTGGTGGAGATGCATATATGCACCAGAGGCCAACCAAGTCTCCTGCGTCAAAAATTCATCCTCTGGAGATGAACAGGGCCTAGAGAGCCCTCACAAAGAATCCAGCTTTGTTATTCTGCAGCCTCCAGGAATGTATCTCCACCATCCATGACTAATTCAAGAAACAAGCAGAGATATCTGAAGGGGGTCTGAATTCTCTTGCGACTGAAGGTGAGCATTTTTGGCTCTTCCTGAACAAAGGTGAACTTCTGCAAGGGCAGCGAATAACAGAATAAGACACTGCTGGGGAGATGACTCTGTTCACATAGTGCATCAGAAGTTCACTCCACTCCAAGTCCTGTTCGCCTTTCATTCCAGCATCGCTAAGGAGAATTTTTAAAAAAATCAGTTCCGAAATTAGAACATACGCAGCTCCCCATTGTAAGAAAAGATTCCCTCACACATCTAATTAGGGGAGCTGAGCGAACCAATTTTTAAAAATGTTTAGCTGCTCAGTTCTACAGGATTTATCAATTAAAAGGTGATTAACAATCTTTAATTCCGATCTCAGAAAGTATTAAAAAGGTAGCGCTTGAAGACTTAGAACCAGCAAGCCAGAGAAAACTCCTGCAAAAACTTTTATCTTTTATTGGGATAAATAATTATTCCTTTCATCGAGCAAGATGGGAAAATATGCAGGCATGAAAAAGTTAACCCTGCAGTTATTGTGAAGATACATGCTAAAATCATCAAATTTCCTTGTGTGACTTCATCATATTATGGCAAGTAATAGTTTTAAAAGCAAATCAGGTTTCAGCTTGTTGTCTCAGGGCCTTTCCCCACTCGAAGTGATCCCCCCTATGCCGCGCGCTGCTCTCAGCGCGCGGCATCCCTGGTGCACGCCCGGGCGTCCCCACGACCCCACGCTCTGCGCGGGGTCATCAACAGGCGCCGTTTTCTCCAGCGCCAGGGATGCTGCGCGCTGAGGGGGCGCGACCGCGGCAGCGTCAGGGCGGCTTCGCTGTGGCCGCCCCTGTCATGGGGAGTGCCCAAGGACCACGCACTACTTGAAGAGAGTAGCACGGGGCTTAAGGTAAGTGGGGAAAGGCCCTCAGAGCTCCCAGAGATTATCAAAAAGCCGAGGTTACCCACCAAGAGATCTCACCTAGTTGGATCCTGCACAGCACAAATATAACGGGGACGGGGTGAGGAAGGAAAAAATTCCCATTTTGGGTAAGAACTTTGCACAGGTCTCTTCCCCAAAATGGGCTCCGTCTGTTATATTTATTTCAACCCAGGTTTTATAAAAATTTATTAAAAAAAACTTTTTGCAAAATCCTGGGTTTCAAATGCTTCCTGTTTACCTGTGCACACTACGACTACAGTTACCATCTAATTTGCCCCCTTCCATCCACCTTTCTCTATAGCATAAGCATAAGCATAAGCATTTATTGTCATTGTGCACGCACAACGAAATTTACAGCAGCATCCCTCGATGCACACAATTTCAGACTCATACATCATCCTCACTTTCCCCTTCCTCCACCCATCCCTACACAGCCCCAAACACATCAACACAAAGCCCCGGAGTTTAGCATAGCCACAGCTCTAGAGTAGAAGCTGTCTCTAAGCCTCTTTGTCCTAGTTTTGATAGACCTGTATCGTCTGCCGGATGGTAACAGTTCAAAAAGAGAGTGTGCTGGATGAGACGGGTCTCTCAGAATATTTTGGGCTTTCTTTAGGCTTCGGGAATTATAGAGTTCTTCCAAGGAGGGGAGAGGGCAGCCAATAATCCTCTGTGCAGTAGTGATCACCCTTTGGAGCGCCTTCCTATCTGCCACTGTGCAACTGGAGAACCATACACAGATGCAGTAGGTTAAGACACTCTCTATAGCACAGCGGGAAAAGGACACCAGGAGTTTTCCATTCAGTTGTTGTTTCCTTAAGTCTCAGATAGTACAGTCTTTGCTGGGCCTTCTTAACCACCGCGGCAGTCTGTACGCTCCAGGTCAAGTCCTCTTTAATCATGACGCCCAGAAATTTAAAACTAGCCACCAAATGGCTAGTCCTCCAAATGGTGGCCACTATGTTCAGATGGGGCAATTCTCAATTGCAGGGTGGGGGGAGATTGTGGTTGTGGCTGGGAAGTCTCTTGCTGCCCACCATACAAAGTTCCCAAGCATGGGGTGGTGGTAGGGAGAACTTTTCTTTTCTTTTTTTCTTTTCTCGCCTGGGTACTGTGTGGCCGTAGCTACACATGCATCCTGGGAATGGGGCGGCGGGGGGGGGGGGGGTGTCTCTGTGCAAAAGAGCTACAGCATTTGCTGCTGCTTCCTGAATGTGTAAGCTTCTCATAAGCAAAGGGGGAGAGGGGAAAACGGGTTCAATCATAAGGAGTTACACTTGTTATAATTGAGATAGGTGGAATGCACCCTAGTCCTCTTCTGAGACTACCATCTAGAAACATCTAATTTGCTTGTCACAGTTGTACATAATTATAGGAAAATATCCATCTTATCTTTCTCTAAATCTGTTCTACCAGCTTGTAATTATTATCTAGATCACTGATTAGTGCATAACTAAACACAAAATAGTTAAGGGCAAAAAATGCAATCAGGGTGTCTATGAGTTACATCTGACACTTCAAACTCAGTTTTAATCCCTTTTAAAAAGCAATTAATCTAATTTTACTATTGAAGTCGGCCCGCAGGGGTCGCAAGGAAGAGGCGAGACGCGGTGATATCATCCGGTGGAGAGAGCCAGCGGCAGGAAGCGTGATCCGTGGATCTGGCAACTCTGCCGTGTGCTAGTCCCTGGCACCTTTTATTAGGGTTTACGATAGGGGCGTGAACGGGAGGCGGGAGAGCGGGAGAATATCATATGATACATGACATCATGGGGTTGCCTACGTGCGGGAGGAAACGTTCGCGTCTGGGTCTAATCCATACCTGGGGGCAAGAGCCCCTTTGTCCCTTTGTCTGGGACACCTGGTGACCGTGAGTCAGGTAGTTCATGACCTGTGACTCACGGGGGTCTGGGGGATGGGTGAGCGTGTGCGCCCAGAAGGTCACAGATGGCACAGGCATTCCATGCGCTCTTTCTGAGGCTCTGCTGGGTTCGCGGGGCTCATCCCTACAACTATAAAGATTTCCATTAACTGTCCAAGGTGAAAGGAACTCTCAGCAACATGTTCACGAACAGTTGAAAAGTGCTCGAACTCTTGGTTAGTTTACAAACTCAGGTTTCCCACCTGACCATTTTGGAGAGTCCATTTCGCTGCACACAAAATATCAGGTGCAAGCTGAGGGTGAAACTGACCAGAAAGCAAAATGGTCAGGCAGGAAACATAAGATGCCTCATGAACTCTGCAGTCAGCACAGCCAGGCAGGAGATGTCTTGCAGGCAGCTTAAGTGAAAAAAAGTGCACTTTGAAGCATTTGAAGTGAAAAAAAGTGCACTTTGAAGCATTTTTTAAAGACGTCTTAAGTAGAAATAAGGTATCCTAAGGATGTCTTGGGAAAAAGACTGTGCGGAGTGCCTTTCCACATCACCCTTTTTTGGGTCCTCAGGACATGTTATTTCTGCTCTGTGGAACAGACCAGAGAAAGCACTCCCCTCTCCCTGGTTAGCCCATTTCCTAAACAGACTTACGCCATGCATGTGTAGTTCCGTGCCACTGATGGGGGCATCTACAGGCTGAAATGCCACTGGAAATGGACGAAAGCCGGCTCCTCTCCTGGGAATGCCCTGGGATCAATTTCTCAATGGATGCAACGTACTCAATTACTCAAGAAACAAACGCGCTACATCAACCGCTTGTATTATCAATATACCAACAAACATTAAAGTGCAAACAGTGAAAAAGTGCAAAAAAACAACTGTGCAGTATTCTCATACAACTCTATATGATATAGCACATCAATCGCAATCACAGCCATTTGGTGTCGTCTTCAAGCAGTCCTTTTAATTAGTCCATGTACCAACTAGGACGAAATCTCTCTCTTGAAGACTATCAACCGGCTTTACTGCCTCTAGAATTTATGTTTCTCTCAGACAAACTAAAAATGTCTAAGCTATTGAACAGCCCTCATGTAGAAATTTCTGAAGCAGTTGCTACATTTTTAATCCATGTTCTACATGATATATAACAATGGTCCTGTTTTTGTATTTGGAATGTATGGTACTTCTGGTTTATGCCTAATAAAGGTTTTTGGATTGGATTGGATTGGACTATCAACCGATTTCAACATGCTGCGTTCGCTGTATTCTGTCAAACTGACTTGCTGTATGTATGATAGATAAGCGGACTGGTCTTGGCCAAGTCCAATAGACACAATTAACGGATTGCGCTACTGTAACCGTTTTCGATTCAATCTTCTTCAGATTATGGTTGATTCATCAGTCTTGGTTGGGATAATTCTTCAAGGTGATATTCTCACATCCATCCTTTTTCCCTTCGGATGCCAGCGCAGGATTGAAAGTGTAGCAGCAATGACATCGGGACTGATTTCTGGGTTTGGGCACTGCGCTGCTGCTCCGTTCCCTGGCACTGCCCTAAGTGCCAGTTTGCATGGGGCAGTGGGTGCTGGCACCAGGGCAGAGTTCATGTTGCTTCCAATGCAGCTTCAGACCCCCCCCCCCCTTTGGATTACCCTGCTAACCACTAGGCTACCTAAGCACATGTGCACAGAGAGGAAACACTAAGTAGATGTGTTGCAGGCAGCAATCTGATGCAATTATACATTAGATTCCATTAAGATTCTTTTTGTGAACTGTTTTAGTGAGATGCAAATCATTGCACAAAACCAAACGATACATGTTGGGGTGAGCCAGCGAACCTCGTAGGGTCTCAGAAAGTGCGCGGGAACGCCTGTGCCATCTGTTGCCCCTCGGGCAAGCAGACTCACCTGTCACAAGACCCCCATGACTCACAGGTCACAAGATGCCTGAGTCTTGAGTCACAAAATGCCCCAGACAAAGGGTCACAAGACCCAGATGTGGAATTGACCCAGACGGAGACATTTCTTCCTGCACGTACACTGCCCCCGCAGGTCATGAATAGCGCAACATTCTCTCGCTCTCCCGCCTCCCAACCCGCCTCCCAAGAAACCCTAATAAAAGGTGCCAGGGACCGCTAGCACGGGGGATTAGCCGCTGGCTTCTCTCCACCGGATGATATCGCTGCATCTTGTCTCTTCATTGCGTCGCCCATGACGACTTCAGATACAACCACGGATATGATTACAAAGAGAGTGTGTTTTTTGGTAGTGTTTTATCAATGCCTTCATGCACTTCAGTACAGAAGAAGTTAGAAAGAGAAATTGAAACCTGTGGCAAACCTCCACGTGGCATTCTGCTGAAAATTTAGGGGGAAAAAGTTAAATACTGGAGGGCTCCTAATTCAGCACTTCTATTTTGAAAACTAGATCAGATAATTAGGGCAGCAAAATCCTTGGAGGAATGGAACTGAGTAGAATTTCAGAAAGATCCCTCCCCTGTAATTCCCGTGTTTTCTTCCATTTCCCTTTAGCCTATTTTTCTCTGTGAGCGCGAGCGCCCAGCAGACAGATGTGAACTAAGAAATAACTGAAGATTTTGAGGACGGCAGGGTTTGATTAGAGGCAGGGCTTCAGTAGGGGATGAGATTCCCAAGCTCCAGGTAAGGCGTGGAAATCTCCCACTATTACAGTTGATCTTTAGTTGATAAAGGCTCATTCCGCACATGCAGAATAATGCACTTTCAAACTGCTTTCAGTGCTCTTTGAAGCTGTGCGGAATGGCAAAATCCACTTGCAAACAGTTGTGAAAGTGGTTTGAAAACGCATTATTTTGCGTGTGCGGAAGGGCTCAATGGTCAGTTTCCCTGGAAAAAATGGCTGTTTGGATGGTGGACTGTAGGACATTGTACCCTGCTGAAACCCCCCCTCTCCCCAAACTCCACACTCTTCAGTCTACACCCATAAAATCTCCAGGCATTTCCACACCCAGTGCTGGCAACCCTTGTGGGGAATAATGCCACCAAGTCCACCTTCCAAAGCAGTCATTTTCTCCAGGTGAAGTGATCTCTGTTGCCTGGAGATGAAGAAGAAGAGGAAGAGGGAAAGGGAGGAGGGGGGAGGAGGAGGAGGAGGATATCAGTCCAAACTCTTCTTCTGATGCTTTCATGGTGTGCACGCAGATTTTATCAGATATTCCAAAAATTTTGTTAAGGTTGTTATTGCCAATCTCAGTCTAAGAATTTATTTTCCTTTCTTTGTAATTACTGCCATATTTAGACTCCCTTCTGTATCCTCCACAATCAACAGTCATATTTACCTGCCTTTACATTCCTGGATCTCCAGGCCCATTTGGTTTTCCTACCGATCCTCTTGACCTGCAGTATTGTATACAACTTTTCCTCTCACATTAAGAACCTCCAGGTTCAGTCAGCTTTCCCAGCTCAACGATGCTCCCTGCTGTTTCCATATAATGCAGAATCAGTTCGCTTGCTCCTCATTTCCCCGTACCTCCTTGTCGACACTATCCCATTATGTTCCTGACTACCCTGTAAGACTCTCTTACTGTGAGACTGAAGGTACTGAGAGACGTTGTAACTCTTACAAGTAACGTTTTAAACTGTAGGTCAGTATTTCAAAGAGTAAAACACTTTCTGAGAAGTATTCTACACTGTCTCCCTCCCCTTCCCTTGCATGCCACCCCTCCTTCCCCTCCTCTCCCCCCACTAGGTTGAGCCCCTGCGGGAGCCACTGTCAGAATCCCAAAAACACACACAAGCTCTTGTTGAAAGACAGGAGCTGTATTGGTTCGGGATCTTCCCTGGCCAAAGCCAAGACTGAGAAAAGCCCGCGCAAACACCAATAGTTAAGAAACTCCCCCAGCCTGGGAAAGTGTGCCTAAAAGTAAGTGTAAGGAGATAACAGGAGATGGGCAAGCAATGACCTTGAACACCACCTGGAGCTACTCCACATTCTACAGCAACAGTGAAAAGACAGTTAGAAATGCAGTTAACCCTTACCATCCTCCCCCAGTGCAATGAAACAGCAGCATAAGCAAAATCCCAAAATACAGGCCTCCTGACAGCCACCGAAATGCACCAGCACGCCGTCCGCTCCCCCATAGTCATTGTTGACTCGCTCTGGCAGCCGCGGCTTTTTTAAATGCGGCTGCTGCGTTCCGTGGCCGGCCGGCCGGCAGCTAGTGCTCCGATCGGGCGCTCTTTTTGCTGCTGGGAGCTGTTTCCTCTTGCCCCTTGCCCTTACAAGCCACTCCTGTGCGTTCCGCAAGAGGATGGGCAAACGCTTGCTTGGTGGGTGAGAAGGAAGCTGCAGCCATGAGAGGAGGGGAGAAGCCTCATGGTGGGGGCTAGTCCTGCTGATTGAGGCTTGTGGTGGAGGGGGGTGAGTGCAAGGCTGGGTAGGGAGGGATGGCAGTAGAGAAGAAAAGATCTGTAAAGCAGCAGTGGCGTAGTGGCTAAAAGCAGGTGCACTCTGATCTGGAGGAACCGGGTTTGATTCCCAGCTCTGCCGCTTGAGTTGTGGAGGCTTATCTGGGGAATTCAGATTAGCCTGTGCACTCCCACACATGCCAGCTGGGTGACCTTGGGCTAGTCACAGCTTCTCGGAGCTCCCTCAGCCCCACCTACCTCACAGGGTGTTTGTTGTGAGGGGGGAAGGGCAAGGAGATTGTAAGCCCCTTTGAGTCTCCTACAGGAGGGGATATATATCCAAACTCCTCCTCCTCCTCCTCCTCCTCCTCCTCCTCCTCCTCCACAGTGGGAGGGTTCGTAAGGAAAGATGAGAGGGGAATGTGCAGTGTGTGGGAGTTCCAACAGGAGACTGGGGCGCTGCCACAGGATCACGCCCAACACAACCGGCAGGAGAATGGCGGCAGCGGCGACCCGGCCCACCCCTTCCCCACCTCAGTCAGCCCTTCCACCTTTCCCACCCCGTTCACCTTCGCGTGTGCAGGAGTCCTAAATACAATTTACTGGCAGAAAGTCTTATCAGTCCTCCCTAAAAACTACTGCTCTGGAATCTACTCTCTGTGGTTGAAGCGCGCCTGGCATGCTGCGCATGGGCAATCAGCACTAGTTCTTGTTTCTAGCGCTGCATTTCCTTGTTGCCTTCCTCTCCTGTTGGGTTCGCCAGGGGGGGCAGCGTCTGGCAGTGGCAACAGAAACAAGGCCTTAGAGCTGCTGCGCTCCTTGCCCAGGGTCAGCCTTATGAACCTGCGACCTAATGATGGCACCAGGCAACGGGTGAGATGCCCGTCCTGCTGTTGGGCAGATCCGTGCCTGTTTCTGCCTCGTTCCACACAACATACCGTATTAGAAGAAGAGAAGAAGAGTTTGGATTTATATCCCCCCTTTCTCTCCTGCAGGAGACTCAAAGGGGCTTACAAGCTCCTTGCCCTTCCCCCCTCACAACAAACACCCTGTGAGGTAGGTGGGGCTGAGAGAGCTCCGAGAAGCTGTGACTAGCCCAAGGTCACCCAGCTGGCGTGTGTGGGAGTGTATTGAATTCCCCAGATAAGCCTCCACAGCTCAGGCGGCAGAGCTGGGAATCAAACCCGGTTCCTCCAGATTAGATACACGAGCTCTTAACCTTCTACGCCACTGCTGCTCCGTGTGTTTTGAACCAGTTGTTATTCGCTTGCCTTCCCTCCTTTCATTTCATAAATTGAAAGTCAATTATGAGTTCATGAGGATGCTGGGACCTCTCTCTTGTTTTTAGTGACTAACAATATGTGCCTGTATATAAACATTACTGGTCCTTTTATTTAGCTATAGCAGCGATAGCGAACCTTTTCAAGGCCGAGTGTCCAAATTGCAACCCCAAACCCACTTATTTATCGCAAAGTGCCAACATGGCAATTTAACCTGAATAATGAGGTTTTAGTTTAGAAAAAACGGTTGGCTCCGAGGTGTGCGTTATTCGGGAGTAAGCTTGGTGATAGTCGGTGGCTTTGCTTTGAAGCAACCGTGTAACTCTTCCAACGGGTGAATCACGACCCTAGGAGGGTTTACTCAGAAGCAAGCCCCATTGCCAGCAATCAAGCTTACTCCCAAGATCACGCTTTAGTTCTTGGCATGAAAATCAGTGGGGTTTAACAGCGCTTAACAGGGTTACCTACACTGCTTCCCCAAAACTAGGTCTTAGGTTTAATGCTAATAATTGAGCCCGGCGGCCCAGGCCAGTCTATATGTGTGTTGGGTGTGTGGGGGCGACTCTGTTTCCGTGTGCCCACAGAGAGGGCTCTGAGTGCCACCTCTGGCACCCGTGCCATAGGTTCGCCACCACTCAGCTATAGTAACACACAAAAAATCTTGAAGCGTTTTAAAGAGCAATCTGTCAAAGTGCAAGTTGATCTAACTTTCTTTGACAGCCAATCTCAGAAGGTGTGTGTAGACGGACAGATAGCTGTGCTCTCTGATTTGGAGTACAGTGTATACATTAATCAGGGGAGATCTGCCTTATGATTTTTTCCCCTCAATATAATTATTCTCATCTCTGATCACTGTGCTCAATATTCAAATGCCTAAGGGGTTCAGGGGCATCTTTACCTCTGTCAAAGAAAGTCAGAAGGAATCTGTCAGAATGATCCCATTAACTGCTTTTATCATACTGTTAAGGCATTAGTAATGCTATGGTTGGCAATGAAGACAGCACTTTGTACGAGAACGACAGCAGTGATGGTGATGACTGCAAAATCAGTGATGATGACAATGTCTATGCCAGTGGTGGCGAACCTTCGCCACTCCAGATGTTATGACTACAATTCCCATCAGCCCCTGCCAGCATGGCCATGCTGGGTCTATGCTGATAACCTCACACCATGCTAAGCAAGAGGGGAAGGTACTCACAAAAGTGAAAATGAAGAAAACTTGTACCCACAGGCTAACAATGAAGACTTCAAAAAATTAGTTCTCCCACCGGAGTAACAATTTACTTTTAAGTAACCAAAATAAATTTATAATGTTACAAACAGTAACCAAATGTTTTGGAAAATTGTTTTCATTCTCCCATTGGAGTGATATATATAAACATAAGCTATAACGGCACGGCAAAGTAATCTCAATGTAAATATAAGTAGCCAGATTCTAGATAATTAACCAACGGGCCTCGTTAAACTTCACGGCTGTTAAAGGCAGGTCAGGGTTTTTCAAATACAATAATGGTTACAATCAGTGAGGACAACGCTCTGCAATTGGTTTGTTCGAAATAACCTCACACCAGCTACATCTCCCCATCTCATTCCACCCCACCATCAAATCAATTTGCCCCTCAAGCTTTCAACGTTTCTGAAAATGTTACATCTCTGCCTGGGGAACGGGGATAGACATTCAGTCTTAATCACAGCTCAAACCCTTTCGAGATGTTTCAATGTGGTGGGGTGCATAATTTGTTTGGGGGCATTACTGCTTTACCCGAGTTAATGGAAGAGTCGGGAGCCATGCAGTAAAAGAAAGAATCTTCACGAAAAATGACATGTTGCAAATAATAGAAAATGTGGCATCTTCTCCTTGAGTTCTCCCCGAATTCTCCCTGAATTCTAAAATTAGGCATTACAAAAGGAGATGCTGAGGTACGTTCTCTCCCTCGTCTCCATCAAAAAAAGGAAGATTTTTTAGAAAACTGTGCAGGAAGATCATTTGCCCCCCACCCCCGCCCCGTGTTCCCACTGCACAGCAATGCCAGAGCGTAAAGAGATGAGATGAAGAAAGCTTTCACAACAAGCCCAGGGCTCTTGTTGTGCAGCAATGAATTATATGTTTTGCTCATCCTTCACTACAGAATCTGCAAAGAGAACAATATCATGTAATTAAATGATATTGTATGCGTTGCATGAGGCCTCCAGATACTTCAGCACACTCTTTGTTTAAATACATTAATGCATGCTAGAAAACTGAAATGAATTAACACCTGCTGGAAAACAGAAGCCGGCAAGGACAGAAGAGAAACTTATGCCTCTTTCTAATCCATGAAACCAAGATTTTCTTGTGCAGGACTCGGGGGTTTCCCTAGAGACCCAGGTGGCCAAAACATTTTACTGTCTTAGCCAGGCAAAGCAGTTGGCTCTGTATCTCTCCCGTTCTGATCTGGCCACGGCGATCCATGCAACAGTCACCTCCAGGTTAGATGACTATAACTCGCTTTGTGCTGGCCTGCCCTTGAATCTAATCCGGAAGCTGAAACTTGTCCAACGTGCAGCCGCGAGACTCCTGGCAGGAGCCTCGAGTAGGGACAATATAACACCTGTCCTTTTCCACCTTCACTGGCTGCCTGTCAAGTACTGGGTTATTTTCAAGGTATTGGTTTGAACCTTTATGGCCTTGAGTGGTCTTGGGCCCACATACCTTAGGGACCAATTCTCCCCATACTGCTCCTCAGAGGGAAACCTCCTGGTAATCCCTGCCCCCAAAACCATCCGGCATGAAGGCCAGGGCCTTTTTGGTCCTGGCCCCTACCTGGGGGAGCATGCTCCCGATTGAGATCAGGGCCCTGCGGAACCTAAGTAGTTTCCGCAGGGCCTGTCAAATGGAGCTATTCTGCCAGGCTCCCCCCGATGACCAGCTGGGTTAGCATCTTTTTAACATATTTTTTTTGCCTCCTGGGGGTTGGGGTGCAGTGAGTGGGATATACGCGATAGGAAGCCACCATCTGATATTCAATTTTAATAATGTTGTTTTAAAATATTTTTTATGATTTTATTGTTTTAATTGTTGTTGCCACCCCGAGCCCCTTTGGGGAAGGGAAGGGTATAAATCTAAGAATAAATAAATAAAATAAATTAACCACCTCTACTCCTCTCTGGATTTGAACATTCTACATGATCTCTTTAAGTTGGCTGCACCTTCATGGCACTTACGGCCACTGCCAATTTTTGCAAGTCTGAGAAAGCCCAAAAAGTCTGTGAGAACCCTTCTGGGTGGTCATGTCAGTCATGATATGATGGTGGTCTGTTAACCCTTCTGTTGCCATACGTTTTCTTCTTGGAGATTACAATGCTCATACAACACGTATGGTAGCTCTATACCTGACAACCATTTTAAAGTGCTAATTTATTCCCATTTTATTACTTTTAACTGTATTTTTTTAATATATATATATATATATATATTATACCAGTACACTAAACTAAATTGGTTCATTATTATTTGGCACAGAATCAAATTTTTAAATATCAAATATGACACATAAAACAAACGTAGAACTTCTTATAAAAGATAGGTATCTTCTCCAATCTGTCTAATATTCGGCATGGTAGGATACCTATTACTGTATTATTTTGCTTTTAACTTGCTAAACAGATCTATTTTTATTGCAATTTTATATTAGATTGTATTTTTACATTGATGTGTAGGGGTATTTACTGTCATTTGCTCTGGCTATTTCTTTTAAAAAAAATCCCTCGAAGTCAACCGTCAAGTTATTTGGACTATTTCCTTGCTACTGAACTATACTTGAGACTGCAGAATGTTTCTGTGTAAATCCTGATCTATCTATGCCTATTAAAGGTTAATAAAGATAAAGATAAAGAAAGATGGTGGTCTGCTGTCTGCAGTTTGCATGTTTCAGATGCGCATGCGCAGCAAATCATATCAGTTGCACAAAACAGGGCAACACCTTGAGAGAAGAACCCTGCTTGACGATACCCAACCTTCAAACTACTTGGCAGGCTAAGCCGCCCAGACTTGTGAAAGCCCAGGTTTTCCATAATCCTGCTTATTTCACAAAATTCAGTGCTGGGCTGTTTGCATCTCGCAAGACCACGTACCTGTTTCTCCCCGCTGGGCCTCTTATGACTGAGGAGCAGTTCGACAGCCCCCACCACCTCCTTCCGAATGGCGTGAAGCAGAGCATCCCCCAGGTACACATTGAAGCTCAAGAGGAGCTCTATCAACTCCAGGTTCTCATTCTCGATGGCAATTAGGAGGGCGGTCCTTCCCAGGGGGTCAATGCAATTGATATTGATTTTGAAGTAGATTTCGGCTTCCTCTAGGGCTTGCTTCACGCTGGCGTAATCGCCTTTCTCCACAGCATTCAAATAGGCTTTCTCGGCAGGTGAGAGCTCAGACTCGGCTCGGACAATGCGGAGAGGGATGCGATCTCTGGAAGGAGCATTGATGCTTCTCTTGTAATAGAACTGGGCCATAGTTCAAACCGCCCGAAGAATGCACGTCTGCAATGAAAAAGGGGGGGGGGGATCCTTCAGTTGTACATTCCTGGATGCAACAAAATAAGTTCCTGGTTATAGTAGCATCTCAATTCCACCCCCCACCCGCAAAAGGAGAGTTTCCCCTTTACAGCAAGAAGACAATGCCCCCTCAATACATTGAAAGTTCATGTCATAAGAACAAGCCAGCTGGATCAGACCAGAGTCCATCTAGTCCAGCTCTCTGCTGCTTGCAGTGGCCCACCAGGTGCCTTTGGAAGCTCACCTGCAGGATGTGAAAGCAATGGCCTTCTGCGGCTGTTGCTCCCGATCACCTGGTCTGTTAAGGCATTTGCAATCTCAGATCAAAGAGGATCAAGATTGGTAGCCATAAATCGACTTCTTCTCCATAAATCTGCCAAGCCCCTTTTAAAGCTATCCAGGTTAGTGGCCATCACCACCTCCTGTGGCAGCATATTTCAAACACCAATCCCACATTGCGTGAAGAAGTGTTTCCTTTTATTAGTCCTAATTCTTCCTCCCAGTATTTTCAATGGATGCCCCCCTGGTTCTAGTATTGTGAGAAAGAGAGAAAAATGTCTCTCTGTCAACATTTTCTACCCCATGCATAATTTTATAGACTTCAATCATATCCCCCCTCAGCTGTCTCCTCTCCAAACTAAAGAGTCCCAAACGCTGCAGCCTCTCCTCATAGGGAAGGTGCTCCAGTCCCTCAATCATCCTCGTTGCCCTTCTCTGCACTTTTTCTATCTCTCCGATATCCTTTTTGAGATGCGGCGGCCAGAACTGGACACAGTACTCCAAGTGCGGTCGCACCACGGTTTTATATAAGGGCATGACAATCTTTGCAGTTTTATTCTCAATTCCTTTCCTAATGATCCCCAGCATAGAGTTTGCCTTTTTCACAGCTGCCATGCATTGAGTTGACATTCCCATGTCAGACACCTTAAATCAGATGTACCAAGTGTTCACAAGGCAGGTGGCGAGTTTACTCAAGAATGGTGACTCATACCATGTAAACAGCTAGTTCGAGGGTTTTTTAAAAAGCTGAATACCAAATGAGTTGGTTGATTTCTGGTCTTTTGAGGTATGGAACCTATGACCCGTGGGTCCTTTATGCATGCCCTGCTTTCCTTGAGACAGTTTGCTCTGAGGTGGGGTCTCCCCACATTTTTCTGTTTACATACAGTGACACTCCACTGATTGCTCCAAGCTGAGGTGTTATTTTGCCACCCTCTTCTTCTGGGTCGCTCCCAGGTTGAACGCAAGCCTTTTAAATTGTCAGGGGAGGGGGGAGTTTTAATGTCCTCTAATTCCTGCAATAGAATATTAGTGTGATTTTTTAAAAGGTCCTTTGTTCCCCAAGAAATGCCTGCCCTTGGGTGGGCAGGGGAAGGCAGCGAGGCTTAGAAAGCAGGGTGCACAGATGCTGGTCTGTTTTGCTTTCTGTGTGGGGTGCCTGTGCACACTGTCCCCACTTTTGGAAACCGCAGGGATTACTGGATTATCGTATTTGCTATGCAGTCAGTTAGGGAGGGGGGAAATCTGTATGCAGCAGGAAATCCGCCCCCAAAGGAATGTACACTCACTGTGGAGCAGCCCACAAGTGCGTAATAGGCTATGGTTGGGGCTTTCCCCACTTACCATTTGCTGCGCGCTACTCCGGGAAAGTAGAGCGGGGTCCAGCGGCGCTCTCCACTTGCAAGGGCGGCAACCACGCAGCCGCCCCGATGCTGCCGCTCTCCCGCCCCTTCAGCGCGCGTCATTTTTGGCGCTGAAGAAGCGGCACCTTCTGACTGGGAAACACAACCCCGCGGCAGAAATCACTCGAGCCGGGAGCGCGCTGGGAGTAGTGCGCCGCAAATGGTAAGTGGGGAAAGCCCCGTTGTGTCACTTCCTGGCAGTGCTACCCTAAGCCCAGGAACTTGGTGCATTTCTGAGGTATTCACAACACCAGAGTATCTGATCTGTACACCACCCTCCCTCAGCAAGGTACAGACATTTTCCAAAAAAAAGCATTGTTAAAGGCTTTCACGGCCAGAATCAACTGTGCATTGTGGGTTTTCTGGGCTACATGGCTGTGGTCTGGTAGTTTTTACTCCATTTTGCCTACATCTAGGGCTGGCATCTTCAAAAACGTGAAGATGTCACTCATAGATGCAGCGAAGATTCCAGTCATAGATGTGGGCAAAACATTAGGAACAAAAACTACCACACCACTACCACGTAGGCTAGAAAACCCACCACAACCATTTTCAGAAAGATCTGGCTCAGAAGAAGCAGATGACTTAGGCCCCTTCCGCACACGCAAAATAATGCGTTTTCAAACCACTTTCACAACTGTTTGCAAGTGGATTTTGCCATTCCGCACAGCTTCAAAGAGCGTTGAAAGCAGTTTGAAAGTGCATTATTTTGCATGTGCGGAACGAGCCTTTGTGAATCCATAGGGGCAGGCTGAGGTGCACCAATTGAGCAGCAGCAAGTCAGTAACGGCCCTGTACCAGTCATACATGATGATATCTATGCAACTTGTCCCTCTCCGTGCCCACCCCACTCTCACCCACGAACGGAATACAACAAAAGAAGGAATCACAGCACCCTTTGTGTTAATGACCGTCATTGGACACCCCCTCCCGAACTTCAACAAACTTGGGGGGGGGTGTTCTGTCAACAGAATCAGCAGCAGCTATGCAGTAAATTTGGAGCCTCTACCTAGAACAACATCTCCGCCAGAGCCCCCGCCCCCATAAATACTCTGGCGCCCACAGAAGCAGAACGGCAAGCCCCATGTAAATCTATGGTGGTGGAACACCCTTCCTCCAGCTGTCCGGGCCCTGCGGGACCTGGGTGAGTTCCGCAGGGCCTGTAAGACTGTGTTGTTCCACCGGGCCTTTGGAGTGTCCAGCTGCTGACATGGTGCCCCCTTACTGCCCTGCCCCTAGGGCAGTTAGTTACATCAGGGTCCCCTCATATTGAGGGGTCCTGCCATCCCCCCCCCCCATGGGGGTAGGTTTTAAATTGGGGTCGGACGCCTTTTATTATGTATTATGGTTTTTTGCTGTTTTATGAGTTTTAAGCTATTTTATGGGATGGAGCCTATGTGTTTATATTTGTACGACCGCTCCTGTTGATGTTGTAGTGAATGTTGTTCACCGCCCGGAGCCCTTCGGGGATTGGGCGGTATACAAATTAAATAAATAAATAAATAAATAAATAAATAAAATGACCTACCCCCCCCACACACACACACAAGGATTCCTGCTGAGCCTAACAGATTCACCCATTTGAATTGACTGGGCTTCATTGTAGTCTAGGGGGAATTTCTGGGGGTGTCTGTAGAGGGGGCATTTTAAGGCAAGTGCTCCAAACTTACAGCTGGGCTTTGGGAGACTCTCTTGATAAGATCTTCCAGGTTTGGTGAAGTTTGGTTCAGGGCACCCAATGCTACTGGTCCACAAAGGGATCGCCCCCATCGCCTATTGTTTCCAACCCCCCCAATTCCCCCCAGGCTTAAATAGAGCTGATTTGGGGGGGGGGGGTTGGAGGGGAATACCTGAATATTTTTGAATTTCCTAAACCAGCTATTCTGTGTTTTTTGGCTTTAGCAATGATTCCAAAGTAAAAAAACAACAACCCAAACCCGAATTTTACTGAATTTCTTTGGACGTGATCAAGTCTAGTCCCCTCATGAAAATGGGAAGCCTTTAGAAAAGCTACAAACTGGAGAGGAAACATGGCCTTTCCAACCATACCACTTGTCAGGAGGAACCACTTACATGCAAGGGCTCAGTCACAGGAGGAGGGAAAGGACACTCTGGGGAAATGGCTTTTTGCAAGGGATGGATGACCCCAACAGTAGAATACAGAAGAACTTCTTGTTCATCTCCTTAATTGCTTCATGAGGTAAAGCACTCCTTGGGAAATGCAAGTGAGGCGTTGGAATCTCCAAAAGGGTGTCGAGGAAAAGTCTACCTTGTGGCCAGCTGTGAAGCTGAATGAACAGGGAGGAACAGAGGATTCATTTCACATGTGGCAGGACATTCCTCTAGCCCAGGGGTAGGGAACCTGCGGCTCTCCAGATGTTCAGGAACTACAATTCCCATCAGCCTCTGTCAGCATGGCCAATTGGCCATGCTGGTAGGGGCTGATGGGAATTGTAGTTCCTGAACATCTGGAGAGTCGCAGGTTCCCTACCCCTGCTCTAGCCACATGCCAGTGGGAAACATGGGGAAAAGACAAATCTTGGGGTTTTTGGAAGTCCTCAGTGGCTCTGGCGTTGAACCCAGTCATATGCCCCAGGGCAGGGACGACTATATAGAAAAGCTCACTACCCAGACTTTAGCATGTCTAAAGTCCACGGTTCAAGTCCAGGCTTGCTACTAGCGAGTCATGGTAGAAGGCATAGCAGAAATTTTGTACTTTCAGACCCAGTCACTGGGAAGGAGAAGAGTTTACATTTATAGCCCACCTGTCTTCCCTGTAAGGAGTTTCAAAGTGGCTTACAAACTCCTTTCCCTTCCTCTTCCCCCAGTGTCAGATCTCGACTCAGAAAATAATAGAAACTGTGGATTGGTTCTAAAGTCTTTATTTCACAGTGAAGGCTAAACATCAGCAAAGAGGAATCTGAAGATTCCCTCTCAAACCCACTGCCTATTTAGAGTTGGTAAATACCCTAAATTCGTAAATTCATTAAAATAAAAAATCCCTAAATTCGTAAATTCGTTAAAATTCGGATTTGGATTTTTGGGGGGCATAAAATTATCTGTATGCTCGAATTAGACATATAACATTTTCGGATGTGTCCAAATTTTCAGGGAAATCCAAAAATTTCAGGTCCGTTTTTGTGGTTTGGGGGTGTTTTTTTCAAGTTTCGGGCTGCAGGGGGCCCATTTTTAAAGCAAGCAACACCACAATTTCAGAGTATCATCCGGGGACTGTCCTGCTGATGCCCTCCGAGTTTGGTGATGTTTCGTTCGGGGGGGCTAAGTTATAGACCCCCAGAAGCAAAGTTGACCAAGCCTGGATGCTATTACCAGGAGGGCCTCCTGGAGCCACCTTGAAAGTCTGGTGCCTCTATCTTCAAAAATGTGCAACCTGCATACCCACTCAGAAATTCCCGATTAGCTACAATGGAGCCAAACCACTTGGGCAAATTTCTTGGAGTACCTGTCAGGGGTGCATTTTTAAAGCTAGTGACACCAAAATTTCAGGGTATCACCTGGTAACTGTTCTGATGATACCACCCAGGTTTGGTGAAGTTAGGTTCAGGGGGGCCAAAGTTCTGAACCCCCCATCTCCTGTTTGCTCCCATTGGAAACAATGGGGGATGGGGAAACCCCCTTTGGGGGTCCATAACTTTGGGCCTCCTGAACCAAACTTCATCACACTTGGCTGGTATCATTAGGACAGTCTCTGAATGATACCCTGAAATTTTGATGCCACTAGCTTTAAAAATGCACTCCCTGCAGGCCGAAACATGAAAAAACACCAAAAAATACCCCCCAAAAGCCCAAATACCTTGCATTCAGATTCATTCATATTTGGGCAGGACACATTCGGACAATATGCCCGAAATCACCCAGATTCAGTCCGAATCTGGTATTTGTTACATCCGAATCTCCAACTGTATATGCTTATATTCTCTACTGCCCCCTCCCCCAGAGCCAAACGGCCTCTACATTCCCCACTTCAAAGCACTACAAGCCTGGGAACAGTTCACCCCCCCCTCCAGATAAGATCTGTGGCCAGGCTGTCCTGGGAAGGGGGCGAGAGCACTGGACATCTGCAAAGTAAGAAGCAGTAATAAACCATTCTCCCCTTGCCATGCCGGCCACCCACCCGCTGACAGGCACAGTCCTGACACGCAGCTGCCTTGAGTTTCCTTATAGGAGGGAAAGAAGGGGGAGTTTAAATTCAAACTCTTCTTCTTCCAGCTGACAACTTCATAGATGATGCTGACTGAACAGACCTTCTCCTTCCTAGGCAAAGAATATGCTGAGGAAGGGGAGAAGACGCTGCAGCAAAAAAAGCAGATCAGTTAAAATCACCTCCTACTCCTTCCTCCATGGATGAAAGCCATAAGGCAAAAAAGGAGAACTTCCCGCAGAGGCTCCAGTTCTGCTGCAAAACTTGTACTACAGACTCAGAACTCCAAAATCTAAAAATAAAGATTCTGCTACAAATTCATTTTGGTCCTAAAATCCACAGATCTTTCATTCGAATTTTTAAAACAACCTGCTTTTAGAAGCCCTCACTTGTAGCAGTTGAGTTTGATGCAAACCTCTTTACCCCCCAAAAATTTCAGCCCTTTCAAATCTATTGCTCTGAGAAAGTTGGAAACTGAATATTCCATTCAATTCCAGAACCCTTATTAGGCATAAAACCGGTGTGTGTCAAGAATTCCAAGTGCAATAAGGTCATTATTGCACAACTTGTAGTACACAGAGTAAAAATATAGCAACAGCTTCCGAGATTTCAGCATTAGAATTATTTAGAAGCTTAGCCATTTTTAACTTATCAGAAAGGAGCATAAATCCTGTTGGTAATACAGTCCTCAAATCAGTTCTAATGTTGTTGTATTTTGAATAGTAAAGCAAAATATGAGAAAGTGAATCAGTTATATCAGTACAGAATCGACAGCAACGCTCATTTTGTGGAATATTAGAAAAGCAACCTTGAAGTTGTTCCAGGTATATAGCAGGGCTAGATTTCTGAGGGATAATCCCAAAGAATATTGGAGAGCAAGAGCTTTGTGCTTTGCTCAGGAGAAATTGATATTCTTGATCAAATAATCTAGTCTTTAGATGATGGTAAATCTCTGGAGCAGTGAGCATTTGTAGGGCCTCCCATGAGAAGCCCAAGGAAAAGATCTTTTTTTCAGTATGTAGCCACCATTTCGAAAGCTGAAGCTCTCTCATTTCTAACAGGGATAAACTGTTAGGGTCTGTGCAGAAACAAAGACGCAGCCAAAACTTAAAAGTGACAACCCATGCCCTTGTTTCTAATACTGAATATGTCTGAGGCTTAAAACTGAAAGATGGGGATGCCATGATATAGAACCGGAGTCTGCACTGGAAGATTTAATTGTAAAACCAACACAAAATAAGGTCGAGATCTGGCTGGCCACATTTAAATGAAGTGTCAGATGGAAAGCAAACAGATCTAGCGCTCCAACATCTAATTTAAGGATGAATGTCCTGGTTGGATCAGGGGTGGTCATGCAAGCATATTAAATTTTAAAAGCAGAGAATTTAATACATTGGTGATTTTTCAGAAGAGGCTTCATTTCAACACCGCACAAAACCAACTCGTTTTTGAAAAGAAGTCTAACTTTTGTGAGCAAGTAGATATTTGCTGGCAATGGGATTTCACATATTTAGCTAACCAGATTAATGAAAATAATCCTTTTAAGCAGCTGGTCAGACATTTCAGTGCCAAAAATTTAATGACAATTTTTGACATTTTCCTTCCAATACTCAACACATTTTTTTCAGCTGTACAGATGGTTAAATAACTTTGCATAATACATAATTCTTTAAATAACTTATTCCAGGCAGGAATTTGATGTCTCTTTAACAGTGGCGTATTTGCCTAGGGACATGGGGTACCCCTTATCCCCGGGCGCATTGACTGAGGTCACATGGGGGCGCCAAAACATCCTCCTGCACCAGGGGTCTGCAACCTGCGGCTCTCCAGATGTTCATGGACCACTACGATTTGTAGTCCATGAACATCTGGAGAGCCGCAGGTTGCAAGACCCCTGTCCTACACGGAGAGTGAGTAAGCCCTAGCAAGCAGGCACTGAAGCAGCGGACTGCTCCCAGTGCCTGTTGTAGCCCTGCCCACTCTGTATGGTGGCCTGGAGTGTCCAGGGGGCGGTGGAGAAATCCCACTGGGCTCCCAGGAGCAGGACTGGGGAGCTCCGCCTCCCCTCCCTCTGACCCAGCATGCCTTATTCGCCTTAAATTAAGTGTGGCATTACTCAGAAGCCTTCTCCCCGGCAGCCGGGCACCAGCAGGCACAGGAAAAGGCAAGCTGAGCAGGGAGCCCAGCAGCAGCAGAACTGAAGATGATGCTGACGTTTGTTTGGAAAATCTTCTGATGGGGGGTGACTTGTGAGAGGTTTACATGCTTAAACGTTAATTCCCCCTTGCACTGGTTTGGAGCTGTTTCTCAGGCTAAGAACCTACCTTACAGGGTTGGTGTGAGGACACAATTAGGAAAGTGGTGGGGAGAGAGCCATGTATGTTTTGCTGGGGTGGGGGTGATTTGTGAGAGATGATGCTGACATTTGTTTGGTAAATCTTCTAATGGGGGTGATTTGTGAGAGATTTACATGCTTAAAAGTTAATTCCCCTTGCACTGGTTTGGAGCTGTTTCTCAGGCTAAGAACCTACCTTACAGGGTTGGTGTGAGGACACAATTAGGAAAGTGGTGGGGGTGTTTTGTGAGCTGGTGCAATGTATGTTTTGCTGGGGGCAGGGGGGTGTTTTGTGAGCTGGTGCAAAAATCATTGTTTGGTCGTGGTGATGGAGGGTGGCCGGGGGGGAGCGCCAAGCTCAGGTTTTGTCCACAGGCTCCAGTTTGCCTAGATACGCCTCTGCTCTTTAAATATGTTAAAAGACCACATTTTCCCAAGAGATTGCTCCCTTTCTAAAAAGACAAACTCTTCCATTCGGATGCACAGGTTTTTCACTGTTACTCTAATTGGCGGGCCTGTTAGAAAATAATCTAATTAGTTACATTCCCACTAATTAGTGGCATATACTCTACAACCAGAACAGTTTATCCTTTTGACTCTAGCCCCCAATGAAGAAGAAGAAGAAGAAGAAGAAGAAGAAGAAGAAGAGGAGGAGGAGGAGGAGGAGGAGGAGGAGGAGTTTGGATTTATATCTCCCCTTTCTCTCCTGCAGGAGACTCAAAGGGGCTTACAATCTCCTTGCCCTTCCCCCCTCACAACAAACACCCTGTGAGGTAGGTGGGGCTGAGAGAGCCCCGAGAAGCTGTGACTAGCCCAAGGTCACCCAGCTGGCGTGTGTGGGAGTGCACAGGCTAATCTGAATTCCCCAGATCAGTCTCCACAGCTCAGGCGGCAGAGCTGGGAATCAAACTCGGTTCCTCCAGATTAGATACACGAGCTCTTAACCTCCTAAGCCAATGCCCCTTATTGTGCCAGCACAGGATGACCTACACAGATCAGCACCATCTTTGTTTGTCCAAGCAAGAACACAAAATGTGTAGGGTCAAAACACGTGCATGCCGAACTAGATAGACACCACCCCAAAAATCTCCAAGTATTTTGCAACCCGGAATTGGCAACCCTAGTTTAGCTTCTGGTTTCAAGGGATGGCCCCAAAGACCATCAGAAGCTGCATTCATGGGATATCATCATCATCATCATCATCATCATCATCATCATCATCATCATCATCATCATCATCATCATCATCATCATCATCATCAATAGCATCATCCCAGAGAAATATGCAACACTTCAGTTTTGGAAAGATCTGTGGGAAAACGAGAGGGATTTCAACAGCAAGGAGCAGTGGATAAAAGATTTTGAGAAAGATGTTGGCCAAAAACAGATGCAAGAGCTGGAAATAACAACTGATATGATAAAACATCAAAGCAAGAAAGTGAAAAGCTGGATGGCACCAGGACATGATCAATTGCATGGCTTCTGGCTCAAAACCTAACCAGTTTGCACTCGACAATGGCCCAGCAGTTCAATGAAGCCATGAAAAATGCAATGAAAAATGGAAGTCTGGAAGACTGACTTAATGGTTGGAAATGAAAATTTTGGACGGGTCAACATCAAGAGAGGAATTTTCCAAGGTGACTCATTGTCACCCTTACTATTTGTCATTGCAGTGATCCCACTGTCATTGATTCTGAAGAAGACAAATATGGGGGATCAAATTTTGCACCTTTAGTACATGGATGATCTAAAACTGTCTGGAAAAACTGAAAATGAAATACAATCATTGAGCAACACAGTCCGAATTTTCAGTGCAGATATATCAATGGAATTTGGACTGGAAAAATGGGCCTCAATAATGGTGAAGGAAAACTAAAAAACAGAGAAGGAATTCAAATGCCCAAAGGCCAAATGATCAAAAATAACATGAACAAATTACAAATCCCAGGGCATTCTGGAACTAGATAACATCAAACATGGTCAAGTTAAAATTGCAGTCAGCAAAGAATATACACAAAGAGTTAAAAAATATTGAAGACAAAATTAAATGGTGGAAACACTATCAAAGCCATAAACACCTGGGATATACCTGTGATTCATTACACTGCTGATATCATTGATTGGACTCAAGCTGATTTAGACATTTTGGATAGAAAAAACAGAAAATTGATGTCAATCCACTATGCTTTACATCCTTGTAGTGACACTGATCAAATATATCTGCCCCGCAAAATTGATGGCAGAGGATTACTGCAAGGAAAACAAACTGTAGAAGAAGAAAAGGAAGCTTTGGCAGATTACATCAATTATATCAGCCCTGAAAGAAGTTAAAAATCTGAATTTATTGAAGATATCAGCTACAAAAATAAAATACCGAAGTAGAACTTTAAAAGAAAGAACAGAAAACTGGCAGAGCCCTTCGGGGACGGGGCGGGATAGAAATTTGAAACATAAATAAATAAATAAATAAATAATAAAGCACTACATGGTCAATATGTAGATAAAATCAGTGGAAAAGTGGAAAACATGGCAATGGTTAACATCTGGAACACTAAAAAAGGAACAGAAGGATTAATTCTCACTGCCCAAGAACAAGCGATTAGAACAAATGCAATAAAAACAAAAATCGATAAAACATCTAACAATGCAAAATGCAGATTGTGCACGGAAGTGGATGAAACTGTGGATCACACACTCAACTCATGCAAGAAGATCGCGCAGACTGATTACAGATTGCAGCATAATTCAGTTGCCAAAATGATTCATTGGAATTTACGTAAAAATTATGGTTTTCCCACACCCAAGATGTCAGGAGATCTGGGAAGGGGACTCAAGTCATTACTATCAGGCGCCAGCCTGTCTTCCCCCTCCTCGTGGACTGGGGGCTGATAGCCAGGCTGGGCTGGCATTTGCCTAGGTGTGAAGTAGTTCCTGCCCTTTGTGTTCTCATCGTTGTGTTGTAATGTGTGATGTAATGTTCCTATTCTCCCCTTTTGTTATCTTGCTGCAGCCGTGGCGCCTTCAGCCCAGCAGGGGGTCGTGGGCATCAGGAATTAAAGATCCAGCCCGAGCTATGTTCCGCAGAAATCGTCTATGTCTCATTATGCTTTGGCTATCTAATAAAGTCTACAGTTTGAAAACTACAGTTGTTTTATTTTGGGACTGAAGTCTTACACAAGAACTGGTGGGAACAGAACACCAAAAAAGTGATAAAAAAATCAGCAAGCCAAAATATTATGGGACTTTAGCATTCAAATAGATAAAGTACTGGCGCACAACACACCAGACATTACCATCGTCAAGAACAAATCTTTGGTTGGAAATTAAAAATTAAAAAAAAAAGAACAAATACCAGGAGCATCTGGCAGGATATTCTGGAATAATAATAATGTCCACCAATAAAGGTTGTGGACCCAGACATTTTCTGCTATGCAGAGCAGAGTCTTACCAAAAAGGTTGCTACACTATGACAGATTCCGTATGGGCCAAAAACAGCGGTTCGGCCTCCAAGGAGGCGGATGGTCCCGAGTCCAGCGAGGAGTTGGTGGGAAACAACAGTGACCTGGCCTGAAGCGCATCCGATGCCAGGTCCCTTCGAAGGGCGCGGAACTGCTGATGAGTGGAACCAGCGGCCCATTCCTTCTCCCAATGGCTGTGTCAAACCAAAATTGTGGGACTAGTGTGCAGACGCAGACACTCGTTGACTCGGGATGCACCCGCTGCCTAATGCAGCCAGCCCTTGTAACCCAGTTGGGGCTACAGCGGGTCCCCCTGCGCTGCCCCATCCTGTTCGAGTAGATGGATGGGGGCACATTGGGGGGCGCACCGGGGCACAAGGCGGTAGGTAGAAAGAAATGACAATCTGAAGAATGGGAGGGCAACAGATGGAATTTCTGTACCCCTTTGTCCCATCTCATCCACCACTGAGATAACCGCTGCCATTAGGGCATGATCAGGCCAAGCCTCCCCTCCTGGGAGACCCAGGCCTCCCTCCTCTCCCAGTCTTGACATTTGATGGAGCTTATTCATTAACAATTAACCTTATAAATTAATAAATACACTCTAAAATAATAATATCCAAATGACTGAAATGTTCGGCTGACGTGATGCATCTTTAAATGCCATCAAATATGAATTAGGGCATTAATTATCCAAAATGAGTTTTGAAACGAAGCAAAATAATGCAAAACCTGCAAAACAAAGTCTGAATGTACCTGTGGGTTTGTTTTAGGGGGGAAAAAAGAATTAGAAAAGTTTCCTCTCATCTCCTTTCAGCTCACAAAAGCTACATTTGCATTGACTACTTCCCTAACTCACCAAGATGAATGTGCCAAAATGAACCCTCATTAGCCACTTCTCTTGTTCTTTTCAAAAAAGGAGACATTCACTGCTAACACCCATTGAGAACGATTCACAGACCATTCTGGACCACAACACCAAGATCTGCAGGTTAGGAAAAAGCTTGGTTCAAATTGTCAAACCATGGGGAACATCTTATTTTTTATGTCCACGATTATCTGTGAGCCAAATAAATTTGCATTTTTACCCATAATCTGAAAGAATCCATTCCAAGCATCCAAGTGCAAGCTGAGCCAGCAAAACGACAAAATCCTGCATCGACAATTCAACTTAAACTGTTACTTCTACTGCCCTGTCAATCATCCCAACCTCAAATCATTGCCCGGGGGGGGGGGGCGGGAATCAGATGATTTGGGCTAGTCACAGCTTCTCAGAGCTCTCTCAGCCCCACCCACCTCACAGGGTGTTTGTTGTGAGGGGGGAAGGGCAAGGAGATTGTAAGCCCCTTTGAGTCTCTTGCAGGAGAGAAAGGGGGGATATAAATCCAAACTACTCCTCCTCCTCCTCCTCTTCCTCCTCCTCCTCCTCCTCCTCCTCCTCCTCCTCTTCTTCTTCTTCTTCTTCTTCTTCTTCTTCTTCTTCTTCTTCTTCTTCTTCTTCTTCTTCTTCTTCTTCTTCTTCTTCTTCTTCTTCTTCTTCATCCAGATCTGCTGTACTTTCATCTCTCCAGGAATGAGACAACTAATAATAACAAAAAAGAACTGTGTGTATGTGTCCATCAGAACTGCATTAGTTCTGGGATGATGCAGCAAAAAAGACAGATATTGCAAGGAGCTGGCTCTAAGTGAGGCTTATGTTTTCTCCAGCTGTTCAACAGCTTCATAAAATACAAGTCCACTTGTCTTAAACCAAGATAAAACCAAGATGATGCTTCTCAGCTTGGAGGAGTGAAAGAAGGAAGGAAACTGTGAAATGCACTCGTTCGTCAAAATTCCATTAGTTATGGCCTTTATTCTTGAAGGCAGATTATCATGGTAATTATCATGGTCACTCTAAATTATAATTTTTTTTTCAGAATTATGATTCAACAGCCACATGATCATGGTTTCTATGGTGACTGACATATACAGATATTGTTATCCTACAATTTACTCAACAATTGCTCTCCTGATGAATACTGATTATTTGGGGAATTTATTGGTGAGTGCAAATACCAACTAACATTCATTATTCCAAGTACAAAAATCTGCATTTTGGACAGAAACAAGAGTGATGGAGTTTAGTATAACACCAGCAGCCCATTCCACAGAGCTCCGATGACTGAGGAAGGCATCACTGCTGCGATGCTGGGCCACATCCAGAAGACTTCCAGGTAGTGCAGCGAGGCAGCAAAAAGGGGGGGGGGCTGAACAGAGTTATGTCCCACCTGCACCGGTGTTCCCGCAGATGCCAGCGTAGCTTCACAAACCCACTTTGGATTTGGCCATGGCGGAGCTGTGGGGAACCTGGACGCAGGTGTTTTTGCTCTCTCCGTTGTTGAGCAAAGGCATGGTAGAAAGGGCAAAGGCTCTGGTGCATATCCCTGGGGCCATTACTGTCTCAAGAAAGAAGGCAGAAGTCTGTTGGGGGAACTGCCCTTGCTGGCTGGTTTGGGAATGGTTCTCATAATATTCTTTGCCCATCTGATCATGAAGGCATTACTCCACAGCTACTTTAGCGCAAGCAATGGCACAAGAACTCAGCCATCCCTTTTCAATCAGTGGTTGTGGTGAATAGCACCATCAAGTCGCAACTGACTCATGACAATCTCATAGGGTTTCTATGGCAGAAGTGGTTTCCCACTGCCTCGGAGAAGCAATCCCTCTACTTCCTTGGCGGTCACCTATCCAGGGACCAATGAGGGTTGACCCTGCTAAATGTCTAATGTGATGATAACATCCAAGTCATGGATGATAACTGTGACACAACTGGCTCATGGCAAAGCCAGGACCACGGGGATTTCCAAGACAACAGATATTCATTTCCAGGTAACTCTCGGGATCAACAGGAAATTTATGAGAAGGACATCCTTTAAGTATATGAGGCCATATTTTAATTTTTATCTTTTAAAATTCTCCTCCTAGGATTCTGCCCCCTCGCCCACAAATTGCTCCTGCTAGTTTCCAACTTTTAGTCCGCAGCACTGGCCACAATTGTGGATGTTTTTCTAAAGGACGCTGACAGCCAGGAAGCGGTCAGCTGATTCTCCACGTCCCTCCATCTTCCTGCTTGTCAGTATTCTCAAACTGATCTGTGAAGCAAAATATGATTGCATATATTGAAAACCAAAGAACAACATTTCACAATGGCTCATTCCGCACACGCAAAATAATGCACTTTCAAGCTGCTTTCACAACTGTTTTTGCCATTCCACACAGCTTCAAAGAGCCCTGAAAGCAGCTTGAAAGTGCATTATTCTGCGTGTGCGGAATGAGCCAATGAGAAATCTAAATGAAGGCATTTCCTGCAGCAACAGCAAATATTCTGGCTTCTTACTCAAGAGGGTTTCTATTAATGAAAACTCAGGAAAACAGGCAGAATGAGGATCTTGTTTTTATTTTTCAGAATTTATATTCTGTCTTTTTGCCTGCTCAAGGGACAACCAATATAGCTTCCAGAGACAGTCCAGGCTTGATTTGAGCTGGAACCCACTTATTTGTCCTTTTGGCGGTCTACACAATTCATAAAACTTTCTTCTGACAACACATTTCAAAGGAGTCGACTATCTTCCTGTCAGCTTTCTTCATTCTCTGACTTTCACACCGCCAACATACACAACAGAAAATACTGCACTCACACTGCTGTTATAGTCAAAAATTATATTGAATTCAAAGACAGTGACATAAATCTCTGATGCTGTGGATGTTCTGCAAGGGAACAGTCAGAATTACAATTCTTTGCCATTACACGCTGCTTACACTTCACTTGGGTGCAATGTTTCCCCATGTTCTTTCTTCTCCACAGGAAGATGTTTCCCACTGGTGACTAAATTATTATCCCATAAAAACGACTGGTTACCTCAGTCACAGAATATCTTAGCTGGGAAACTTCTTTCTTTGCAATGCCTCTCCCATCTTCTAACTACTAGCCCAGGGGTAGGGAACCTGCGGCTCTCCAGATGTTCAGGAACTACAATTCCCATCAGCCCCTTTCAGCATGGCCAATTGGCCATGCTGAAAGGGGCTGATGGGAATTGTAGTTCCTGAACATCTGGAGTAATGGAAGTCATGCAGGTTCCTGCACCCCTGTACTAGCCTATATCAACAGTGGTGGCCGATGGTTCTATAACACGGGATTCATATTCTCTATCAGCCCCTGCCAGGATGGCCAATTGACCATGCTGGAAGGGGCTGATGGGAATTGTAGTCCATAAAATCTGGAGTGCCAAAGGTTTGCCACCACGGGCCTATAAGCATTCAGAGATCTCTGTCCCTAGTTGTGTTCGACAAAGGGAGTTCTGACTCTTGAAAGTTTATAGTACTAAAATCTTGTTCATCTTTAAGGTACTACTGGACTTGAATTTAGCTTTTAACTCATATTGCATTAAACATATCAAATCCCATTCAGAAAAGAATCCATTCAGATGCTCCATATGTGCGAAAGGTTTCATCTGTAGTTCCACCCTTTCATCACACAAACAATCTCATACAGGAGCGAAGCCATATAAGTGCTTGGCGTGTGAGAAAAGATTTTATTTTATATCAGTGCTTGTTTGACATGAAAGATCTCCTGCCGAAGAGAGGTCATACAAATGTTCAGACTGTGGAGAAACGTTTAGCTTTAGCAGCGATCTTGTTAAACATAGTAGACTTTCTACTCATTCTATTAATGGAATCCTGTAAATATATTTTAACAGACATTTTTAATGTTTCAGGTTCTGTAAGACTGTAATGTATGATTGCATTTATATGACTGTTGGCTGCTCTGAGTCCATTCAATGGAAAAGCGGGAAATAAATCTAATAATAAAAGTAAAAACTAAACAAGCTGCTCTTCTGCAGACCAACACAAGTACCCTTTGAAACTATGACCCCTTCTGCACAGCACAAATAAGACATCTGAGGGACATCTTAAAAAGAGGTGGCTGTTGGTTTAGTTCCAGACAGCAAAGAGGCTTTTTCCTGCCTGACCGGTAAGCACTCTGGTCAGTTTTACCCTCCTCTTGCACCCGGCATTTTGTGTGCAGCTGAAGGGATTCTCCATTTGCTGAAGGTTGCCCCAGGACGTTTGCTCTGCAGGCTCCGATCCTGGGTGCCTTTTCAACCTGAAAAGTGCATAGTTGTACTCGGCTCGTCCTGCTGATTCTGCCAATACAGAGTTTCCCTCTTTTAAATTTTTTTTTTGAGGAGCTATCTGTCAGACTTTTGAACGTGGAAATAACAGAGACCGCAGGAAAGTCCAAAAGCAGTTTATTCCAGGTGATGCAAAGAGTAACAATGTATAGCAGGATCTGAGCTAGAGAGCTCAGATCCAGGACTTATCAAATGTCCATTACAGTTTCTACGACAAAGCTACAAAGGACCTGGGAACCTTTCACACCTCTTTGAAGATGGGCTGGTGCCAGGAGATTGCTAACAGGAGACTGCTAGGAAGGGAAGAAGGAAACAGGAAAACAATTGCAAATCACGCACAGCAAGACATCAAGATACTGACAGGCATGGACCTGACACTAACTTTGTACCTAAGCAGACATACATAAGAGAATCTTAGCTGCTCAAAGGACTGCTTTGCCTCCCACTGAGAAGAATTCGGTAGACCTGCCTTCCATGGACCAGCTTCGTTTTCTGTGCAGAAAAATGAGGTCTTTTCCAATCTCCATAAATCTCTGAGATTATCTGCCTGACATTTTAACTCATCTAATATGAGAAGAAGTGTGGCTCTCAAAAGGGCAAGCTGGCAGGTCTGAATAATGCATATAAAATTAGCCCTTAAGAACCTGTCTGATTACAGCTTTAGTTTCTCTTAAATGAAAAAAAAAGCATGCACGAAACGGTCTTTTGTAGTCTCTTGAGGTTTCTTTTTTTCTGCTACTTAGGTAACAAGACAGAGTTGTCTTTTAATATCCAATTCAAATGTAAACAGAACAGTTTGTAAAAAGCCAGGCTCCCCTGGTGGACTCTTCATGTGGCAATAGCCGTTCTCATTCAGGGCTGCGAAGAGCTAAACATAACTTCCATTATATCGTTCCATAGAAAAACAGCTCAGCTCCAACACTCTGTGAAATGCGGATGGCTTTTTTCAGAGTGACACCCCAGCCGCTCAAGTTGTCTGGTGTATATGCAGCCGCTTGTAAAATACCTTACAACTGCAAATTAAAACATCTGAAAAGAATTTTGTTTTGCAGAGTGATGGGGAACTGTTTCTGTGATGCAAACCAGAGTCCTCTTGGAGACTCACATGCACAGCATACTCTCAAGGGCCTCAAGGAGCAGAAGTGGGCATTAGGAGGTTAAGAGCTCGTGTATCTAATCTGGAGGAACTGGTTTGATTCCCAGCTCTTGCCGCTTCTGAGCTTTCGTGGAGGCTTATCTGGGGAATTCAGATTAGCCTGTACACTCCCACACATGCCAGCTGGGTGACCTTGGGCTAGTCACAGCTTCTCGGAGCTCTCTCAGCCCCACCTACCTCACAGGGTGTTTGTTGTGAGGAGGGAAGGGCAAGGAGATTGTCAGCCCCTTTGAGTCTCCTGCAGGAGAGAAAGGGAGGATATAAATCCAAACAACTCCTCCTCCTCCTCCTCCTCCTCCTCTTCTTTATTTTATTTATTTTATTTATTTCTTCAATTTATATACCGCCCGATCCCCAAAGGGGATCTTCTTCTTCTTCTTCTTCTTCTTCAAGATGTGGGGGGTAGGGATGTGAAATGAACAGTGCAAAGATGCTTTTACGTAGGGATAAGCAAGCACTTATGAGGACAGGGATAAGAAATGAACAATACAAATAGGCTCTCATCTAGAGATGAGCAAGCACTTGTGGGGGTCAGGGATGAGAAATAAACAATGCAAAGATGCTCTTATCTATGGAAGCTCGAGTACTTGTGGGGGTCAGGGATGTGAAACAAACAATGCAAAGATGCTCTCACCTAAGGATACTGAAACACCCCTCCCCTTTTACATATCTATCATTTGCGCAAATATGTATGCTTTACAAAGCTGTAATTCTGTTTCAGTTTGGAACAAAAAAAACTACAGTTCAAACCAATGGTATTGGACAAAGAACAAACTTCTATGAACTGTAAATGAAAGCATTTAAAAACATCTACCATGATAATTTCTAATGCTTTAAAATCTCAGAATATTTTGCTGCCCCACAAACACATCTCTCTATGGCAAGGCAGATATTCTCCAGATTGACAGGAACTGTTGTTGTTGTTATTGTTAGTATTATTTAGATCTGCATGCTGCTCCTCCCCTTGTGGGCCCAGAGCGGCTTTCCACAATTACAAGCAATAAATAAGATCAACCAATTTAAAATATACTAAAAAACAAATAAATACAGATGGCAAAACCTAGCCTCAATTACAAAGAATCAAAACATTTAATGTATTGACTAAGAATCAAAACATTTAATGTAGAGATAAAGAATCACAACATTTAATGTAGAGATGGGATGGGATGGGAGAGGCCAGGTGTATAAACATATCTGCCTCAGCCATCAGCTTGTCAGAATAACTCTGTCTTCAGCCACTGCAGAACTGTAGTAAGTCCCACAAGGCCTGAGTTTCATTCATCAGAGAGTTGCACCAAGTTGGGGCCATGGCTGAGAAGGTCCTGAGCTGAGGCCTGCTGGATTTCTCTAGAAACACCTGCAAAACTCTCCAGATGTCCAAGTCCTAAAAGATTGCTGGGCCATCAGGCCAGCCTGCCAGCATGGCCAATTGGCTATGCTGGCAGGGGCTGATGGGAATTGTAGTCCATGAACATCTGGAGAGCCGCAGGTTGCAGACTGGTAGGAAATTGTAGGAAATTCAGCACAAAACAAATAAAGAGATAGTGCAGGAATACCTGAATTAATTAAATGAATTCAAATCTGCAGGGCCTGATGAACTACATTTCAGGATATTGATAGAACTGGCAGAAGTAATCTCAGAACCACTTGCTATAATCTTTGAGAACTCCTGGAGAACTGGAGAAGTCCCAGTGGACTTCTGTTATCCCCATCCCCATTATGTTATCCCCATCTTCAAAAAGGGAGAAAAGGAGGACCCTGATAATTACTGTCCAGTCAGCCTGACATTTACTGTCCTGATAATTACAGCCTGATAATTACTGTCCAGTCAGCCTGACATCAATACCAGGGAAGATTCTGGAGCAGATGGTGTGGACGTAGCATACCTTAATTTTAGTAAGGCCTTTGACAAGGTCCCCCACGATATTCTTGCAAGCAAGCTTGCAAAATGTGGTCTAGACAATGGTACTGTTAGATGGGTTTGTAATTGCTTGAATGACCAAACGCAAAGGCTCATCAATGGCTCATCTTCATCCTGGAAAGGAGTGACTACTGGGGTGCCACAGGGTTCTGTCCTGAGCCCAGTGCTATTCAATATTTTTTATCAACGACTTGGATGATGGAATAGAGGGCATGCAAATCAAATTTGCAGATGACACCAAATTAGGGGGGTGGGGATAATACCCCAGAGGACAGAGTCAGACTTCAAAATGACCTGGACAGATAAGAGAGCTGGGCCAAAACAAACAAAATGGATAATGTATTGTCGAAGGCTTTCACGACCGGTTCTGGGGTTTTTTCAGGGCTATGTGGCCGTGGTCTGGTGGATCTTGTTCCTAACGTTTCACCTGCATCTGTGGCTGGCACCTTCTGAGGTGTTATCACAGAGGGAAGTCTGTTACACACTGTGTCCTTCGACAATAACAGCTGCTTTGTTCCACAGATCAATTCAAAGTGGCAGCCATTGGAGGCAGGACCAGATCAATTACACAGTGTGTAACAGACTTCCCTCTGTGATACACCTCTGAAGATGCCAGCCACAGATGCAGGCAAAATGTTAGGAACAAGAACCACCTGACCATGGCCACACAGCCCAGAAAACCCACCAGAACCAAACAAAATGAATTTCAACAGAGGCCCTTTCCCCACTTAACATTTGTTGCGGGCTATTCTGCGGTCCAAGTCAACCTCGCGGGTTTTTGTAGCTTCCCCCACTGCATCCGCCCAGTGGCAACACAGCTACCCGTTTCCGCTCGGGCCGCTTCCTTTCCCTCGTAGCGTCTTTCTCGCCATTCGACTCCTGGAAGGGAAGAAAGGCAGCTTTGAAAACTCCCCGCAGAGAGGCGGGGACAGTGAGGGAAGCCCAGGCGTGACTCGCTGAGTTTCAGGCTTCCTGCCCCTGGTGTGTTGACGTGCTAACCTTTAGCCCAATAAGGAAGCAGCGAGGTGGGGACAGGATCGCTGGGCCAGCCATTAAATTTGTTTCACAGGTGTTTTGTTAGCCCAGCTCACTGAAAATCATTTTTGCCTCTTTGATGCAAACTCCAGTCTCAGTAGATGTGCAGGTCTGCAGGAATGCCTCTCCGAGTAGCTGGCAGCTGCCCTTTCACAGTCATTGGCCCCATTCCCCTCCGCTGCAAAGTTTTGGAAACTTGGGCTTTTCTTACGGCTAAAATAAACCTCCGCATGTGGACTTTTAAAAAAGAATAAATGCAGAGATGGGAGGGGGGGGGACTCCGGCCCACTCAGTCAGCACTGGAACGTCAATTAAATCGTGAAAGGCAGCTGTAGAATGCTGAGCTTCGACTAGAGAGGGGGGAAATGGGAGGAACGGCTGTTTCGAAGTACTTCAATACACCCGGAGTGCTGAATGCTGAACTCCTAGGAAATTGGAGCCTGGCACAATACTACCCCTTTCAGCATCTGTCTGATTCCTTTTTTTTTCCACTTCTCTTGCTCTTTTAGCTATCAAGGGAACTTTTGGGAAGACAGAGAGCCAGGTCTTTGTTCCACTGTTTACATTCACCTCTTACAGGCTGTTATTTCTCCATTGCAATCAGCAGCAACTCTGTAGCTCAATCCAGATAAGCCCCTTGTGCTTAACATTAGTGCAAAAGGTAGCTGGTTCTTAGTCTAGGCAGTGTAGCGAAGTATTTTGGGTTTTTTTTGTTAAAGCCATTTCTTTCCATCTCCACTTTGCTATATTGCATCAATCTGCGCGATGCTCATCGCCCAGAAAAGAAAAAAAAAAAATCCCTTTCCTCCAGCAAGAGAAAGCAGCCAATTGTGATGGCCCCTTGAGCTGAACCCCTCAGTTCACAATATTCCTCAGAGTGGGAAATCTCTCCGTGGCTGCTGCCGGAGCATCCTTTGAAGGTGCAGAAGCTGCGGTGGGGAACGTGAACCCACGCCCAAAAGGTCCCGCAACAAACAAATCCAGTGCATATCTCCTTCTTTTTTGAAGTGGGGAAACGCCCAGAGATGAATGTAAGATACTACACTTAGGCAGAAAAAATGAAATGCGCAGATATAGGATGGGTGACACCTGGCTTGACAAACACTCTTCATCATGCTTAAAGAGATCTCAGAGTCTTGTGCAGCGGACCATAAATCCAAATATGAGTCCAGCAGTGTGTTGCGCGTGCCAAGAAAGCTTCCAATGTGATTCTGGAGTTTGTATCAATAGGGAGTATTGTGTGTCAAGATTCGAGGGATGTAATTGTACCCTCTCTATTCTGCATTGGTTAGACCTCACCTGGAATATTGTGTACAGTTCTGGGCACCGCAGTTCAGGAGGGATATTGATCAGCTGGAGCGGGTCATAGACCCCATAGCAACTCTGTTAGATAATGGCTCTTTCTGCACAAACTTTTAAAAACATCTTGAGGCAGGAAATAAAACATTTCCTCCATGGAGTTCCACAGGGGTTTTTTTTTTACCCCAAAACATTTTATTTGCAGCCTCAAAACATTTCAAATGAATCCCTTTTTCAAACGTAAAATCCCTGGTTGAAACGTTTTGAAAAAGTCTTCAGTTGCTGTGCGATCTGTCCATTATGTTTCCCATGCTTCTTTGCTTTCCCTGAACTTTCTCCTGGGTGCCATTTTCCCAGCTCACTCTCTGTTCCCCCTTGCCTATTTATTTGCTCACTTATGTTTGTTTTTTCAATTGTGTGTGTGTGGGGGGGGGGGTAATCATCAAGGCTGCAATTACAGGAGGAACAGAGAGTCACGGCAAGCAGCTGTGAGCCATTGAAGCACTGCTTCAATGCAGAACTCAAAACAAATGGGAAAAATCACACAAGGGCAACCAGGAATCATTTCAAGGAAAGTATTGTCAAAGAACTTCTCACAGCCAGATCATCCTTAAAGTGGACTGTGCCATTAGAAGGCTGGATAGCGTGTTCTAGTAGCATTCAGATTCCTGATGTTTAAGTATCAATCTTCCGATCCTCTGGCTGATGCCAGCCACAGATGCGAGGCTAAACGCCAGGAGAGAATGCTGTACAGAACACGGCCAGCACAGCCCGAAAACCACTCTACAGCAACCCATTTCTCTCTGCCGAAGTTAGCACAAGCATTACATTGCCTGAAGGGGAGGGGAGGGGGGGAGGGACTGGTGCTACTTTTCAAAATGTTTTCCAGTGATTTGTGCCAAAATGCCCTGATGTCTATCTACTAATGCACAGTGATGGAAGGCAAAGTCTTGGGATCTCTGACCTGATTCTTGGGCATCCTCGAACCAATCTGGCAGCACAATTAGCTGGCCAGGGAAATTTGACTCCGCACTCGCAGCCTCTGGCAAATGCCTGGAGACAGGGAAAGAGCTGTGAATATTCATGAGGCATGATTCAAGGCTGCAGCCTTAAGGGTCTCTGGGATACATCAGCAAGCATCTTTCACATCACCCGATGAGAAACCTCTGATCTTATTTTCCACACTGGATTCTGAAGGCCCTTATTCATCTCCTGACAATTTCAGGGTCTGATTACTATAATGTGCTCCCACCGCACAGGGATCACAGCCAAGACATTCTGGAAAATGGAAGTGGCACAGAAAGGTAATAACTCATGTCCTGAGGAAGATGTGCCACCTGGAGCATGCCAAACCTTCCCTGAGCCACAGGTTGTGTTGTGTAGCCCTGCCACACTTTTCCAAGATGCTTTTGGGTGCTCTTGGGTGCTCAGCTCTCCATGTTCAGGTACTAACTGTTCACACGCATTTGCCTTTGAGCTGCTCCACACGTTAATCCCCTTTATTGAGCAGGAAAAAAATCAAACTGCCATACCTCTGGCTGCTAAAAAAATCCCACTAAAGCATAGACTGTAGAAATACATATTAAAGTACAAACGCTTATATAAGTGCAGTGCAATAAACTTATATAAGTGCAGTGCAATAAACTAAATAAACTAATAAACCCCGAGCCCTCTGGGGGAGGGCGGTATGTATGTATGTATGTATGTATGTATGTATGTATGTATGTATGTATGTATGTATGTATGTATTTATTTATTTATTTATTTATTTATTTTTACATACATACATACATACATACATACATACATACATACATACATTTTATTTTTATTTTATTTTATTTTATTTTTATTTATTTTTAGAGAGAGCTTATCAGCTTCCAACTTCCTAAGGGCTCTTAAGGTGAACAACATAAAATTCAGTACAAAAAACATAAAATCAAATATCATATAACCACTAAATACATAAGTTAAAAGCAACATACATACATACATACATACATACATACATACATACATACATACATACATACATACATACAAAGTTGGCTGATCATTCCTATGTCACTATTCAAATTTTGGCAAACATACAAATATATGCAACATACAAATATATGTGCAAAAATGCATACAGAATGTAGGTGAAGTAAGCACCATCCATGAATCTAATGCTGCCACACTGTGATTCAACTGGTAAAGTCCCAACACACACAGGGAAAGTCACATGGATGTGTGTGTTTGTAATCTCCAGAGGGACCTCCTCAGTAATTCTTCCATAAACATAGGATAGAAGAATGAAATCAAATGGGTCTCAGCCATACAGAAATTCAATTCATAAGCCTTTATTGGCATATACACGATAGTTCCAGTTAAAATATAGTTCCAGTTAAAATATAGTTCCAGTTAAAAAAATACAGTTCCAGCGCTAAAAAAGTGAATAGTAAAAAAACTTGGCGCTTGTCCATACATTCAGTTTACAAACTTCTTGACAAAAAAAACTTTGCCACAATTATAAAGCAACAATGAAAAAAAAAATCCTTGGACAATTCTCTTAAAAAATGCGTAACTACTTTATCTAAGATTCAAGTATAATCAAATCCATAGGGTCTATAGCTTGGGATAGCAGGCTGGATCGAGATTCTTGGTATAATAACGCAGTTCAGGAGAATGTGTGGGATGGCATCCAGCTGTCCTATGCTACAGGTACAGAACCTCTTATTGCTTGGAAGACCTTTAAGTCTTCCTCTATGTAGCAGAGATGGCATGATGTTAAATCTAGCCAGCATATAGGCTGTGAATGGGATTTGTGAGTGCTGTAATATAATAGGCTAGGTATCCCTGCGTGAAAGGAATTGACTTATTTGTTGGTGAACAAGATTTATTTGCCAGGCTCTGCAAGTTGTTGATAGTCCATTGCTAACAGCCTCTCTTTAATGAGGTCAAAAGTTTCAGTAAAGGTTAGTATATTGAAGGAGTCACTGTCATAACCCAGTTCCCCGATCTTTGCTGGGACTCAGCCAAGATGCAAAACTATCCAACTCTCCACAGCCGTTATAATCCAAAACGGGCTTCCGCAGCTATAATCTTAATTTTCAACAGCTGTCTTCCATAGGGCCCTTTGGCACAGGCCCTTTCAATCCACTTTCAATGCACTTTGCAGCTGGATTTTACTGTGTGGAATAGCAAAATCCACTTGCAAACAATTGTGAAAAGTACACTGAAAGTGCATTATTCTGCTCGTGCGGAAGGAGCCTCAGTAGAATTTTTTTTCAATATTATTACTGTCACGACTTAATCCAGAAATGTGAACACATTGAAAGTTAACAAGCAATCATCCCAAACAGACTATGCCACACGACTAGACGTTTCCCTGCGCCTTGTGTACTCTGCACCTTATTGCTTTTTTCTTTCCTATAATCCTTTTTATTACCACTGGATCCAATTCATGCAGGGCTGGGAACCTAATTTTCAATCTTTCAGCAAGCAGCCTTTGTAGTTCTAGCCGGTTATTAGGAGGGAAACTCTGCATGGTCCTAGACACGCGTATTTGTAGAGGAAGAAAAATGTCTACCTTGCACCCACAATCAGTTGTATCAGTCTCTTTGTAAGGATGTCAAGCGCAAATCTAAGCAACCTGCTGCACAGACCGGACCACCCATAAAAGAAAATTAAAATTCTCCTCACAACCAGCAAGCGCCTTTGTGAGAGGACGCTGTAATTTTAAAGGCGTTGATGTGATGAACTGTTATTATGAGAGATTCCTTTCAATTTGCTCCTGTGATTTTTATTCTGCTCTAGTCAGTTACGACACAATCAGAAAACTTTATTATCTGTCGGCATCTGCTTGTTCATAATAGAGAGGCAAAGGGAAAGGGAAAGAGGGACTGGAGCACCAGTGGGAATCCAGACCTTCTCCTCTGATGCCTCACCACTGATCCCATCTTTATTCTACTCTCCCATGAAGAAGAAGAAGAAGAAGAAGAAGAAGAAGAAGAAGAAGAAGAAGAAGAAGAAGAAGAAGAAGAAGAAGATGTTTTTAAATGTTTTCATTTGCAGTTCATAGAAGTAGGAGCAGTGGCGAAGGAGGTTAAGAGCTCGTGTATCTAATCTGGAGGAACCGGGTTTGATTCCCCGCTCTGCCGCCTGAGCTGTGGAGGCTTATCTGGGGAATTCAGATTAGCCTGTACACTCCCACCCACGCCAGCTGGGTGACCTTGGGCTAGTCACAGCTTCTCGGAGCTCTCTCAGCCCCACCTACCTCACAGGGTGTTAGTTGTGAGGGGGGAAGGGCAAGGAGATTGTCAGCCCCTTTGAGTCTCCTGCAGGAGAGAAAGGGGGGATATAAATCCAAACTCTTCTCTTCTAAAGAGCCAGCATAGTACTGTGGTTAAGAGTGCCGTGCTCTAGTCTGGAGAACCTGGTTCGATTCCCCACTCCTCCACATGAAGCCTGCTGGGTGACTTTCATTTCATTCCAATCAGATAAAAACGTTTTTTTCTGTTGCAGAATTGTTACTGTCAGCTGGTGAAGGGGGGAGATATGCGAGCCTTAAAACTGCCACAATTCCCTGGCTGCACAGGCGTGGCTGGGGGTATTCCAGGAGCAGGAGCCAACCTTAGTCAGCTTCCATTAACCCGCATGCCAACATAGCCAGCCTGGGATGTATGCCACATTCTTTATGGCACACGTCCAGTATCCGCTCTGGGAGTTATTGCCCAGCTGGGGTTTGGAGTTTTCATTTTAGGGTCTGGATCAGGCTGTTAAGGGCTTTTAAAAAAGCCTTATCTTGGATATGTACCTCCCCCTCCCCCCAAAAAAGAGAAAAAGGAGAGAGGAATAGAAAGGGTCCTGACTGGGAACAGGAAGAGAGAAGGGAGTTTGTCAACTGAAAATAGGCATCTGAAAATAGACCTCCTGTGGAGAAATGGCTCCCTCCCCCACCCCCTTTTCTTTTTTCCCCTTCCCTTCCTCTCCAATCAGGTATCATAGATTTGGAAAACTTAAAAGGTGCCAGAGGGACATCAGGAAGAGCTACCTGACCTAGGGGGAAAATTCTCACAATACTAGAACCAGGGGGCATCCATTGAAAATGTTGGGGGGAAGAATTAGGACTAATAAAAGGAAACACTTCTTCACGCAACGTGTGATTGGTGTTTGGAATATGCTGCCACAGGAGGTGGTGATGGCCGCCAACCTGGATAGCTTTAAAAGTGCTTCTTGGACATAGTTTTATGGAGGAGATAGTCGGGATGGCTACCAATCTTGATCCTCTTTGATCTGAGATTGCAAATGCCTTAACAGAACCAGGTGCTCTCGGGAGCAGCAGCATGAGAAGGCCATTGCTTTCACATCCTGCATGTGAGCTCCCAAAGGCACCTGGTGGGCCACTGCGAGTAGCAGAGAGCTGGACTAGATGGACTCTGGTCTGATCCAGCTGGCTTGTTCTTATGTTCTTATGTTCTTATAAAAGGTTTCTTGACCTAGCCTGGCCAGATCAAAGGAGGGTAGGGTCTGGAATCTGATAAATTGCTAGGAGCAGAGCGGCAAGGTCTCTTCTCTTTCTGCTGGGGAGCAGACTCCTGCCGGGGCTGTGAAGGAAGCAGCCATTTTTCGGACCACGTCTTCATCCAGGGAGCTCACTCAGCCTGCCAGGTAATGAGAACTCTTTGAGAATTGCAACTTTCTAAGCTTTACACGCCTACCCTATTTTCAACAACTGCTAGGGTATATTTAGGGAGAGGGAAAGCGGATTTGCGTTTACATCTCCTTTCTTTTGGGAACTCTTGCTCAATCTGGTGCAGTGCTAAAATATACTTGTAACCCTTTTAATTTTAATAAATACTTTTAAGACCTTAGATGTGGAGAACAGTTTTCTGTACCATGAATGCCCCACTGTCTTGGATGCGCTCAGAGGTGGGATCCAGCAGGTTCTCACCAGTTCCCGAGAGTGGGTTACTAATTATTTGTGTGTGCCGAGAGGGGGTTACTAATTGGGTCCGCTTTTCCGTTAGAAATTCTATTAGGTCCAAAAATCATAAAGTCCTGTTGTTTCCTATGTGGCTGGTTAGCGAAGGTAGAAAACGGGATAATTCTCCCTGTTGGGCTGTTTTTAAAACATGTTTTGGTAATATGGTAAAGTTCCTGGTTTAAGGAAAGTATCCTTCTTTTGATTTCTAGAAACAAAATTAAGTATTTGAAAGTATTAAGTATTTGACAGGCAGTCAATTGGAGGAGAAGTAGTTGTTTCTGTTGGCATTAGACGATAGGACTTGCTATAATGAGTTTAAATTATGGACAGAAAGATACCAGCTGGAAATTTGGAACTTTTTTTACAGCAAGAATTTTTTACAGCAACAGAGAAATTATTAATGCCCTGCCCCCGGAATGCCCGGCCACGCCCCCGTCATGCCCCGCCCAGCCCCATTGGTGGTACCCCACTGTTTGAATCCCACCACCATGGGAACCTGTTACTAAAATTTTTGGACCCCACCACTGGATGCGCTATCTAACTAGGAGGGGGGAGGAAGTCTGGCAGCTGGTGATCAGCTTTTCTTCCGGAACCTCCAATCAGCCCTGTGGAACCCGGGAGAAGGGAACCAAGGGAAACTGAGGCAAGGCCTCACGGTTGGAGAGGAAGTTGGGAAATCCTAGCCTTCCTCAGTGGGCAGCCCTCAAACGGTCAGGTGATGGCAGCGGGTTACGCAGAGAGACACCAAGCCCTCCCCAGGAAAAGTTGGCAACCCCTGAGAGAGGCTTGGGAGTGGAATAGGGCCTGCCTGGCAAAGCAAGCCCGTTCCGCCACTCCTCCCTTGACAACCTGGGGCAAGATCAGCCCTTTCTTGCTCCCATATATTTATTTATTTATTATATTTATATACCGCCCTCCCCAAAGGCTCAGGGCGGTGTCCATCAATAATAAATCAGTTTAAAACATCATAATATATAATTTACATAAAATAATACATAAAATAGCAAGACTACAGATGGCTTCAACCCCTCCCTCCCCTTTTTATATACCCACGGGAGGCCAGATGTTCTTATGGCAGAGTTGACATCATCCCGGCTGGCCAAATGCCTGGCGGAACAGGTCCGTTTTATAGGCCCTGCGGAAACTTTGTAAGTCCTGCAGGACCCTGATCTCACCTGAAAGCCTGTTCCACCAGGTAGGGGCCAGAGCCATAAAGGCCCTGGCCCTTGTAGAGGCCAGCCGGATCACCTTGGGGCCAGGGATCACCAGTAGGCCCGCCTCTGATGAGCGGAGGGGCCTAGAAGGGTGGTATAGGGAGAGACGGTCCCTCAGATAAGCATATAATGTTGGCATAGGAAGGATGGGCAAACAGCTCACAGTACTGCCTGCCAGCAAATTTTTAAGTTGTTCCAAAGAGACACTCAACTGCTCAACCACATTTGAAATGGACCTTGCAAACATCTATCCTAAATTTTGCAAAGCACCCCTGATATCTACGATCTCATTTCACTCAGATAGTGACATTTCTCAGATAGTGACATCTACTAAGTACCAGAGACCTGATGCTTGCTACGTACTGGATATTGGATACTGAATGCTAAATACACAGGTACACCCAATGTAGAAAATGTTGGTAATTCTCGCTGGTAAGAGATATTTTTGCATTACAAGCAGAGGGCTCTGAGGTAAAGCACAGCGAAGCTTACCCATCCAGCAAAAGAATCTCGGAGCCAATTCATTGTTTCTAACTAATAAGAGGAGTCTTTATTCATGAATTCCATTCTGGATAGAAAAGTGGAGAGAAAGATTCTCAAGTCTAATCTATCTGGATGGTGAGAGATGCTGTCTGCATCCCTCTGAAAGATGGAGGGTGTTTTCAAGAATGGTGGAGAGTAGAGGAGAAGCAGGAAGGGAGTTTCCTGAGAGAAGCAATGTCAACATTAAAGGGATGGCGTCAGAGCAGTAGAAGAAGAAGAAGAGTTTGGATTTATATCCCCCCTTTCTCTCCTGTAAGAGACTCAAAGGGGCTTACAATCTCCTTGCCCTTCCCCCCTCACAACAAACACCCTGTGAGGTAGGTGAGGCTGAGAGAGCTCTGAAAAGCTGTGACTAGCCCAAGGTCACCCAGCTGGCATGTGTGGGAGTGTACAGGCTAATCTGAATTCCCCAGAGAAGCCTCCACAACTCAAGCGGCAGAGCTGGGAATCAAACCCAGTTCCTCCAGATCAGAGTGCACCTGCTCTTAGCCACTGCTCTTAGCCACTACGCCACTGCTGCAGTAGAGAAAAAGTGCACAGTAGCACTGTTTAGTAAGTGCAGATTATTTGAGAATGATGTTGGGAGTGAAGGACTTCAAGCTATCTCCTCCCTCAATGACAGAGGAGGACTTACCGGTGAGTCAGATAGCTGATAGGTCCTCTGTCATTGAGGGAGGAGACAGCTTGAAGTCCTTCACCCCCAACATCATTCTCAAATAATCTGCACTTACTAAACAGTGCCATCTACTAAATACTAAAGACCTGATACCATAACGGATACTAAATGCTTAATATACAGATATACCTAATGTAGAGAGCAGAGGCTTTTTCCAAACTTTGTTCAAGTTCTCTCTTTTTTAGAGCGGCACGCAAGCAAACAGCCGGGAAGGTGCTTTATTCGCCTCCTTTTCCTTTTTTTTATTTTGCGGCTTACAACTGCACAGCTATGCAGGTGCAGATGGTTGTTTCGTGAGACATCAGCATGACTGCGGAGGTTCGTTTGTGCATGCCTGCATAGCTATGCATTGGTGGGAAGTAAATAAAAAAATCTTCCGGGTGACAGCAACCTAGATTGTTTCTATAGGCTCCAATCACTGCCTGAACTGATGAATGTGAACACAAAAACAGGAAAACGGGTTCATTTATCCCGACTGCCACCTGTTATCCATTTGCTGTGCAAAAGGGGCCTCAGAAGAACCTCTCTATCACCACAGGGTGATATTGGATTGCAACCGAGAGGTGCCTGTACTCCGTTACGAAAATGCCGCATTAATAACATCTTCTGCCATTTACTAGCAGGCTACCTGCAGCTTTTGCTGTCTTCTTCCAGACTCTTCTGGGCAGCTGCAGAGCTCAGGTGCTGGGCTCAGAATGAATGCATTCCTCCCTCCCCCCCCTCCCCGCCACCCCCTCACAAAAGAGTTTCTGTCTCTGGGGACTGCATTTCCACCAGCTGCACTGCCAACAAACTCAGAATATCAGTTGACATGTACGACGCTCCCTTCCTCCGCATGTTGGCTCCTTATGACTCACCCTTTGTGCACAGACTAAAACAAGAGAGCCCTGCCACTGGGCTTCAACGTTCGGCTCACAAAATGGAAACTGTTTTTAAATGGCAGGCATCTGTCATGGCTTTTTCACGTAAATAAACATTGGCACTGCATAGCCACTTTTTGGAAATCGCACATCTGAGAGCCGAGGGTAGCTCGCCGGCACGGATCAAAATATCAAGGGGGCATAATCTGGAGCTACTCTGATATAATCACCAGATTTGCAAAAAATATATATGAAAACTCCCCTGAAACTGGGCATTAACTACTCCCTCACAATAGTAAGCAACCTGTCCACATGCACAAACAGAAAGAGACGAACAGGCAGCCTTCAATTTTAGGGGAAATCCAATACAAGAAAGGTGAGAAACCTTCTAATTTATTGCTGTGTGCAAAGTTCTCTGCAAGCTACGTGGCTGCGCCAACACCATATTGGTGCTGAGCAGATCAGGTGGCCACCAGCTCTCACAGGTGGCTCCATTCCACGCAGAGGTAGGGAACAGCTAAAGGGGCTGTTGACTGTGGGCATTTCCTCCTTTCCAAGACTGGTGTTATGCATGTTCAAGAGCAAGGACGTAAGTAAGGGGGGTTTTTCCTTGGGTTCAAACCCCCCCATTACATGTCCAAAGCTCGCCCCCCCCCCCGTTTGTGGGGTTTTTGTATTTTAAACTGTTTTTTTATTGTCGCCCTGCAGGGGGTGCAGTTTTTAAGCTAACAGCACCAAACTTTCAGGGTATCTTTAGGAGACCCTCCTGATGATACCACCCAAATTTGGTGAAGTTTGGTTCCGGGGGGGCGAAGTTATGGACCCTCAAATGTGTAGCCCCCATCTCCTATTAGCTCCCATTGAAAACAATGGGGGATGGGGCACCACCTTTGGGAGTCCATAGCTTTGGACCCCCATGAACCAAACTTCTCCAAACCTGGGTGATATCACCAGGAGGTCTCCTACTGATACCACCCAGGGTTTTGTGTAGTTTGGTCTACTGAATCTGACAGCATTGTGGTCGCTGTTCCCTATCGGCTCAACAACACTGACTTCCCGCACCAGGTCCTGGGTCCCACATAGAATTAGATCTAGGATCACCTCTCCCCTGGTTGGTTCTACAACCATCTGCTCTAAGCCACAGTCATTTAGAATATCCAGGAATGTTCTCTCCTTACTATGACCTGAACATGCATTTTTCCAGTTTATATGGGGATAGTTAAAATTGCCCATTACCACTACATTTTTGCTTTTGTTGGCCTCTCTAATTTCTTTTTCCATCTCAGAATCCTCTTGTACGCTTTGGTCAGGGGGACGATAATATATTCCTAATGTTAAACTATGCTTCACCCCTGGTATTGATATCCACAGTGCTTCTGTAGAGGAATCAGCTCCCCCTGCATTGTCTATTTTATGGGACACTATGCTCTCTTTGATGTAGAGGGCCACCCCACTCCCAATACGCCCTGTCCTATCCTTCCTGTAGAACCTGTAGCCTGGTATAACAGCATCCCACTGGTTTTCCTCATTCCACCATGTCTCTGTGATGCCCACTATATCAATGTCCTTCTTCAAAACTCTGTAGTTCAGCTCCACCATTTTAGGTCGAAGGCTTCTACTATTAGCATACAGACACTTGTATACTCTGTCTCTGTCCCTAACCTGGGATTTATGTGTTTTGCCCTCTAACCTTTTGTAGACACTATCACTTATCACATTGCTATGCTCCTCGCTTGTATGTGGTTGATTTAGAAAAACCTATCTCTGTGTCTGCATCCCCATGGACTCTGTATTCCGAACCCAAGTCACCTCAGCTCCTGTCGGCTTTCACCCAAGGATCAGTTTAAAAGCTGTTCTGCCACCTTTTTAATGTTGAGCGCCAGCAGCCTGGTTCCTCTTTGGTTAAGATGAAGCCTGTCCCTTTTGTACAGGCCTGCCTTAGCCCAAAAGGTTACCCAGTTCCTGACAAATCTGAAACCCTCTGCCTTACACCACCTTCTCACCCACACATTGAGACCCATTGAGACCCATTGAGATTTCACTTCTCCCTGCGCCACCTGATGCCCTCCCATTTGGATTGTGCTGCCCAGCTTTCTATATACATTCTTTGATGGAGAACGCACTTAACAGCTTCTTAATCAAGCACAAAATCATGTTGAGTGTAGCTTTCAAGCTTCCTGCAATCCGATTTCAAAGAAACAGGCAGCCAGGGGATCAGCTCTTGGGCCGAAGCTGCGCTTTCTGCTCCTCTTTCACAGTAGAAACATCGTGGAAACTGTCAGTTTACTTCCCCTGGTTTTTCTCCGTCTCGATCTGCTTCCTTCTTTCGTATCCCCACCCCCCACCCCGTTTCAGTAATTTTCCTTTTACATTGCGCATTTGTCAAGATTAGTTCGGGAAGTGCCTTTTTTCCTATTTCGTACCTACACTTTAATGTATGAGAACACTTAACTTCGAGTCTCCGGTCGATATTAAATAATTATAAGCAGCTTCATGGCATAAGAGTTGTAAAGTAAGGAAAGGGGATGGGGAAAGTGCATCAGAAAGCCCCCAGCAACCTCTTTGGGTATTTTCACCCCACTTTTGATGATGATAACAACAGGTGGAGAGCTGAGCAGGGTTCTGAAACATATCAAAGGTTCTCTGGCAGAGGAATCTTTCCTGAACCCAAAGCCTGAAGCCTGCCAACTATCGAGCGGCATGAGATCAAAGCTGCCACGCGCAATCCATCTATGGGCCGAACACTTTCCAATGTTATTGTTAGGCTCATAGGCGTCTGTTCATCGTTTCTCCGGGCCTTCAAGCCAGTAGACTTTCATATCCTTTGGGAGGGGTGGAGAGGATGACAGAAATTTGGCCCTTCTTCATGGACAGGAGCCAACTGTGTCATGTTGTGAATTCTGAAACAAAATGTGCTTATTTCGGGAAGCTGTCGGTTCGAATTACCAAAAGGAAGTCTATACTTCAGGGGTAACAGAAATGGGAGGGTGGTTTTCCTAGCTGAAAAGAGATCTGACGGTTCCTGTTGGGCCAAGTTTTGCCAATGAGTTGGAAACCGCAGACTTCAATAAGGAACAGGCATCAAACTCAACATCATGAACCATCTTCTGGAAAGACAGACAGCCCTAGGAAAGAACTGCATCAGCTTCATACAAAGCCTCAAAGTTTGCACTACTGTGTCCTTTTGTAAGAAGGTTCTGAGATATAACTTGGGGACAAAAGCAATCCACAAGCAGCTGTCAAATTTGGTAATGTACCATGTGAGAACCTAGCTCCAAAGGCATTCAACTCTGGACTGCAATTTGTTTCTTTAACAAGCTGTTTCAGAAGGAAACAAATCCAAGCTATGCCACTGGTCGCAGCTCATCCACCTCTCTTTGGATCTGAGCACTTAGCTCTGCCCTGAAATATGCATTCCCACCCACACATGCAATGTCACGTAAAATAAGCATGCTCTTTAAAAAAAACCCAATTCTCTGCATGTGCAAAGATTTTAGCTCCTCACTTCAGGAAAACCTTCTGCAAGCCAAAACTCCCTGTTCTGAGCTGGGCTTGGTAGAATGTGGATGCATATTCTACTTCGCATGTGCACTGAAGGAAGAAAAGATCTGAGAAGTGGTGAGCAACTAAAAGAGAACAGAGCTTGCTCCAACTGCCCTAGAAAAGCCAGGTTCAGCCTCACCAACCACCAGGAAGGAGCCCAGATTCAACAGAATACCTGCTTGGTACGCATAAGATTCCCTCTCCAACTTCCAGCATCTCCAGTCCAGATAGGACAAGATGGAGAACGTCCCACACCTTCCCCGGATCCATTTCTAACCCCTGGCTGGAAATGCAGTACCCCAAAAAGTCAAGTTTTTTCTTGTGGAACTCACACTTAGATAGCTTCACAAACAAGTCATTGTCCAGCAGTTGCTGTAGGACAGCCCTAGCAGTGGCCACATGCTTCGCTTCCATCCAGGAGTATATCAGAACATTGTCCAAATATACCAACCCCCCTTTGAATAAAAACTCCTGAAGCACTTCATTGATTAAGCTCATAAAAACCCCAGGAGCTCCTCATAAACCGAATGGGAGCATGCGGTAAACGAACTGTCCCATTCCTGTGTTAAAAGCCATCATGTGCTCGATGCCTTTTGGGCAAGTTCCGAGCATTAATTATGCTTCATGCCTTAATCTCCTTGCCTCTGAGCAAACTTTGTTTTATTTATTTCCATTTCTTTTCCTCAGGATTATATGAGTCACTCAAGAATGGACATGAGCCAGTTGTGGGACTGGAATAGCAGCTCTAAATTATCAGCATGAGAATAGACCTTCAAGCAATATGCCATGGTCAGGAGGGGTCAAATATTTCCCCAATAAAGTGGATGATTGGGCTAGAGAGCATCCAGCATCCAGCATGCCCAGAGTGTCTGCTGGCAAATGCCATTACTAATTATGGGGCGCGGGGTTTTCTAGAAGCAAAGTTAGGCTGGCAACAGCCTATTCTATTTGCCACGAGTAAATAAAGGGAGTAAAGTGCAAGAGATGAAATAAGGAAAGGTTTATCTCTGCACAACCCATCTCCTGCTGGAAGATTAATGAATGCAAACCAAGCCTATTTTCTTGCTGTCAATAAGAATCAGCTGGGAAGGACTTCCATTCTAATTCCATCAAATCACTTCGAAATGCAGAAAGCTTTCCGCAGACTGCTTCTGGAGTCAGCTGTTCTGTTACAAAGTCGGTGTCTTCATTCGCTTGGTCTGACATCACAATTGCATTCACAATTGACTTTGTGAGTAGTCTGCCTTGATGAGTATACATAAAAAATAAAAAACACAGTACAGTCAGGCCCTTTCTAGGTCCTTTCCCCACTGGAAATGTTTGGAAAATGTTTTCAATCCCTCCCCCCTTTACTGTGATGTATTTTTGCACTCAATCCCAGGAAAAGATTCTTGGCCACCATTATGTGATTTTTCCATTTTTTTTCTGGGGGGGGGGGGAGTTGTGTTGAATCAATGCTTCAATGTCTCAAAGCTTGTGATTCGTGGTTGCTTCTATACCGGAAGCATTGAAGATTGGCTTGCCAATTAAAAAAACAACAGAAATGATTGAAATAAAACAGATGAAGGGGAACACTCAGAAAATGGCATCAAGGAAGAGGTTTGGGGAAGCACAGAAGCATGGGAAACATAGAAGATCGGACGTCCAACTGAAGATGTTTTCAAAATATTTCAGCAAGACAATCATTTTTAAAAGGGGATTCATTTAAAACAGATTGAGGCTGCAAATAAAAAGTCTTGGGGGTAAAAACTATACAGAACGTTTTATTTCCTGCCTCAAAATATTTTAAAAGGTTTATGCAGAAAGTGCCTTTAAAAACTACGGCAATAATCACTCCTTAGAAAAATCCTCCTTGTCTGTGTATCAGTTTTGGCTGATTTTAGTCGATTTTCCACGGGAAAATTCTATCTAGATCAAACCAAGTTTATAAAGTAACCACACCTTTTAATCAGGGTTTCAACCTCCCCACCGCAGCATGTATTCAGCGAAGACACGTAGGCCCGTCACAGATTCCAGAAATGTAGCAGTCCCCACCACCACGCAATCTCCTTTGCGGGTGTCTCCTGATTGGCTGACGTGCTGTGTTGGGGCGGGACCTTTTTGGGGCAGGAACCTGAGGTTCACTCATTTGCAAGGATAAACATTTAAAGGTTTAGGCATTTGAGTGGGTTTTTGCTCGTTTGGAAGGGTGAACGGTTAACCGTGTAAGCGATTTTTTGTTATGCTAACCGAAACCTGGAAGAGGCTGCGTGCGCATCACTCAGCGCTCGCCGAGAGCTGATTGGTTGCTAGACTTGCGTCACGGTCCACAGCGGGAATTTTAAACACGGATTGACCCCCGTTCCTCCCCACGAAACTAGATTGAAAGCGTGCTAAGGAGAAAAGTTGTACATGCAAGTAGGTTCTGCCAGGATGCAGGATAACGGGGAGAACGAGCGCCAGAAATGGGATGAATCCCTGTTCGTCACTCAAGCAGTGGAGAGGTTTTCCTGAAACCTGGTTATTTAGCGTATCACGCAATTAATTGACCGTGGGGAATCAACCTTTATGACAAATAAAGTTGAACTGAAAGGTTCTCCTGAAAAAAAAAACAGGGTATAAAAACCAACTCTTCTTCATTCGGCACCTATTTTGCAGGTTCTCCATCAGTTACTTATTAGATTGTGGGCTTGGCTAACGATGGTGCCGAACAGGTTATTACCTATAAAGTTTTCCCTGGACTGAGACCTGTGTATTTGGAAGCCCACCTTTCCCAGTAGGCTGTACGGAGACCCTTTGCTTGTCCGAGCAAGGCGTTTGGATGTTTCATGGATTCAATGCATTGACCATACTGTGACTAATCTCTGTTGCACTTCCCACTGTCAGTCCTCAGATCTGAAAATAATAAAAACTGTAGATTTGTTCTAAAGTCTTTATTTCAAGTCGTAAGGTAAACATCAGCAAAGATGAATCTGAATGTCCTATGCAAAACTGCTTGCCTATATTCTCCAAAGCCCCCCGCCCCCCTATAGCCAAATGGATCACTTGATTCCCAATACAAAGCACTGCCAGGCTGGGAACATTTCACACATCACATGCTAGTTCACTGTATTTTAGTTTTTGTAGTTGTGGGAACTGTGATTTGGGGGTTAGATGATATAATTGGTTATTGTTTACAGTATATCATTGTGATGCATTATTATGCTGTTGATATTGTTGTGTTATGATTTATTGTTGTTGCTGTTTATGCTATGCTTTATTGTTTGTTCACTACTGTTGTTTGTCACCCTGAGCCCACCGGGGGAGGGCGGGATATAAATTAAATGTGAAATGAAAAATGAAATGAAAAGGTGTTTTATTCGCTGACAGACTATGCCCATGTTCTGTAAATGCCGTGGATACAATACAGCATATACTCCTAGAATGTCAGCTTCACTCTGCATTACGTAGTCACTATATAATCCCAATTATTAAAGCTAAAACAAATTTGCCTTCGGCTTATGTAGTGAAGTATTTACTTAGTGATGCATCTTCTGAGATAACCTTTAGGGTCGCTACATATCTAGCAGAAGTAATATCTCAAAGATGGTACTAAAATGCGTCCCTCGATGTATCAAACCATCTAAATTACATTGATTTAATGTCTGAGGCTCAAGTCATTGTAATAAACATGAGAAGTCATTCAAATCGGTTTTAATTAACATATGGATATCACAATAGGTCTCCAGAAAGTTTGTGTATAATTCATCCTAACTTTGTGTACTGGATTCCTCGTTGTATTGTTGTTTATCACACAAACATACTGTACGCAGAATTATTTATGCCTAATAAAGGTTTACTGTACTGTACTGAAATGAAAATAAGATAAGATTGGCTCTTCCAGCCTGCCAAGGCCGCCGGCAAAGGAAAGTGTGAGAGCCAGACTCCTGCAGAGTTCCCTTTGCCTCCTATAAACCCCCCCCCCCCCGGATGCAGCCGTAGGAATGATGGAAAGCTTTCACCATCAGTGGGCTTTGACCATGCGAGGAGTCCACCCACTCATTGTGCCTGGCTGGGAAATGGGTCCAAGCAACTAAATACTGCAAACGTTTACGATGTACTCAAGAATCCAGGATGGCTTCGACTTCCTGGTGCAGTTCCCCCATATATGCACAAGGGTGGGAACATCCGCCCATGGATGCCAGGGATCCGAAGGAGGCAATTTCTTGAGGAGGTTGCAAGGAAAAACAGGGTGACAGATCTTAGGGTTTTTGGTAATTCTAACCAATTCTAATTCTAACTCTGCAGTCACTTGGTTAATCACTCCAAACACCTGAAACAGGTCCACATATTTTTGACCCAGCTTTTTGCACCTCTAGATGCCCCGCAGGGTTTTTGTGGGCAAATACATTCAGTCCCCCACCACCAGTCTGAAAGGCCGCTGTTTTTTGTCAGCCTGTTGCTTATGTCCCATTTAGCTTTCTGCAGCACTTTTTGCATGGGGTCCCATGCATGGTGGATAGACTGCACCCAGTCTTGGAGCTCTATCAACCTTTGCTTTGCATTCACTAAAAATGGGAGGGGTTTGGTCAATTGTCCTAAAAACACTTCAAATGGGGTCTTGCTGGTACTGCATTGTTGAAGGCAAACTTTGCGAAAGGCAGCAGGTCCACCCAATTATCCTGGTGATAACTGATGTAATAGCTCAAATATTGTTCCACAATAGCATTGGTGTACTCACTCTGGCCCTTGGTTGCTGCAAGATTCGCTGAGGAGAAGGCTTGTTTCATGCCTAGTAGCGTAAGGAAATGGCACCAAAACCGCGATACGAACTGGCTGCCCCAGTCAGAGATTATTTTGTCTGGAACAGCATGAGTTACAAACATCTGTGCTAGTTTGCTAGCTGATGGTAGGGAGGAGAATGGTGCACCTGCTTGGAGAACAGGTCAACTACCATCCATATCACAGTTTTCACCTCACTGAATAGAAGTCCATGGAAATCACCTTCCAGGGACCTGCGAGCACAGGAAGGAGCTGGGAGAGACCTGGTATCTTCCCGGGCACTCTCTTGGTGGCACACATGGGGCAACCTTTTACATAGGCTTCCATGTCCACCTGCAAGGACTGCCACCAGAACTGCGTGAGAGCTAGATTGATGTTTTCACAAAGCCAAAGTGTCCAGCCGATTTAACATCATGGATTCCCCATAAGGCGAGAAGTTGCACTGGCAGGGGGACATATTAAACAGATCAGCAAATATATACAGTCAAACCAATACTAAAAAATCTGAGGCCAGCCCAGCCTAGGAAACATGGACTGTATATATAGTAACAAAAGGCAATGAACTAATTGGTATATGCAATTAGTTAGAGTATAAAGTCAATAGAAAATTCATACACCGTTCATAAAGATTATTCATAAAGATAGATTGTGATTATGTTATAAGTAATATTGGAACGCAATATGAATGTTACAGGTTTCTTGCCTTATGGACAATGTTTATGACATCTTATACAATGCTTTTGAGAATTTGTTAATAAGTACAGTCCCATTACGTATCTTAGATTGCCTATGTGCCCTCATTGCATGTTCTGTTATTACCTTTATATACAGTTGAATATTACTTATAACATAATCACAATCTATCTTTATGAATAATCTTTATGAACGGTGTATGAATTTTCTATTGACTTTATACTCAAACAAATTGCATATACCAATTAGTTCATTGCCTTGTGTCACTATATATACAGTCCATGTTTCCTAAGCTGGGTTGGCCTCAGATTTTTTAGTACTGGCAGGGGGACATATAGCTTATCCCCCTTCCACCAGAACCAGCCCCTTTCTTCTAGCTGGTTGCTGTCTTCCCCCGAGAGGGCCCCTGCCTCCTTCAAGGTAGTCTCCAGAGGGGTGGGTAATTCGGGGGGCATGGAATGCAGGAGCTTCTGACTGCGGGTCGTAATGCCCACCCAAGTTGGGAGGGGTTGAAGATAGTGCAGAGTATCACTGGGCCCTCATCAGAAGGGTGGGGCAATCACAACAGCACATCCACCAGGCATCTTGTACCTTACTAGGGGCCATTTCCAACCCTTGGTGAGAAATACGGAACCTCAGAAAGTCAAGTTTCTCTTTGTGGAAATCACATTTAGACCATTTAACATACATCTAATAGTTGTTCCAGCACTGCTCTGACGGTGGCAACATGCTCCTCTAAGGACTGGGAGTAGTTTAAGACATCATCCAAATAGACCACTAGCCCTTTGAATAGAAACTCTTGGAGCACTTCATTAATCAAGCTCAAAAACACCCCTGGTGCCCCCGAGAGTCCAAACAGCATTAAATGGTACTCAAACTGGCCCATGCAAATGTTAAAGGCTGTCATGTGCTCCACTGGCAATGCGAACTCGGTAATATGCCTCCCACAGATCCAGTTTAGTAAAGATTTTGCCTTGACCTAAGCAACTCAATAAGTCTTTGATCAGGGGGAGCGGGTACTTGTTACAGGCAGAGACTGCATTCAGCCCTCTATAGTCAGTGCACAACTGCAAAGAACTGTCCTTCTTCACAAAGAAGACTGGGGCTGCAAATTCACTGGTTGTCTTCCTGATGAAGCCCTGGCAGCAATTTTACAGTCAGTTTAATGATGGGGCGGCAGCATGTCACATTCTCCCTCTTCAAACAAACGCTGTAGATCCCAGTAAGCGGGGGGAAGAGCCAAGGCATCTAGCGCTCCTAGCGCCAGTTCACTCAGTGCCACCGACCCCTCCTCTTTCTGTGGGGAGAATCCCGGGGCCTCAACCAAGTGATTCCCACAAGGGGGGTCCATACATTGTATAGTGTTGGTGGACCAGGTGATGTTGAGGTCATGGTCCCGTAGCCAGGGCACCCCGAGCACTACTGAGTATTTGGCCACCGGCACAGTGATGAAGCACCGTTTCTCTCAATGCCACCCCTCCGCACTGGACTATGACGGGTTCAGTCTGATGTGTTGCAGGGATTCCCCCCCAACACCCTCCCGTCCATTTGTTCAAATTGGATGGGGCGGTGCAAGAGAATCTGTTTTAGTCCCAATTGGGCTTGGTAATCATGCAGAAAGAGGGCCAGTTGGAATGGCAACTCCATACCCGTGTCCCCTCTGATGCCGTGCCCAAAACCCTGTTATGGACTGTGCAGGTCAGGAGTGAGAGTGTCCAACTCCTCATCCTCGTCATCTGGGAAGTAGGACTCTCCATCAGGTGTTCCTCTGCCCTGGGCTCTGCCGCCCTGGACCCCTTCTCCTCCCAGCGACAGCACCACTCCCTGGTCAGGGTCGCCTGCGGACTTGTCGGGCTGCTCGTTGGCCATGGGTGGCTTTCCTGTAGCTCCATTCGTACCAGACATGAAGCAGAGTGTGGACTGTAGTGAAATTCATCTTAATGTCAGACCTCTGGTCCAAAAATAATAGAAATAGATTTGTTCTAAAGTCTTTATTTCAAGTCGTAAGGTAAACATCAGCAAAGACAAATCTGAAGGTCCTGCGCAAAACTACAGGCACAACCCAAGCAGCCACTGACACGCGTTTTCCGATTCAGTGAGCTTCTGGCAAGGAGCTGGTTTCCTGGGAGATCCAGATGCCTTACTATCATGAGCTTTGGCCTCATGCATTCGAGCATCAGACATGCCTGCCAGCATGATCCACTCCATCAGAGTAACCGGACTGTCCTATTGGAGTGTCCATTTCAGCAGCTCAGGATGCAGGGCTTGCTTAAAAGCATAAATTTTGACCGGATCATCCCAATCTGGAATTTTACTAGCCACGGTGCAGAAGTTCTCCACAAACTCCACGAAAGGAGTATTGCCCTGATGCACTTGCATCAGCTCTTTCTTCACCTCCTCCCCCATGAAGGGACTTTCAAACCGGTGGCGAAGAGCCATCATGAATTCTTGAAAGTTGCGCAAACTCACCAGCCCCCCACTGGAACAGGTTCACATACCATTCCGCCACAGCTGAGAATCCCCCCACAAACGTAATGACACAAAATAGCGGCTGCCTAGAGAATCCATTCTAATGGCCATAGTTTGCACAGGCAAGTAGTTTGCACAGGCAAGCAGGAAGCATGTGAAACCCAGGTTAAAGGGGGAAAGTCATTAATTTAGTGACTTTCATTTAACCTGGGTTCAGCAAAATAAAACTGTTGAGAAGCACTCGGGGGTTAAGTTCTGTGGGAGCTTCTTCCCTGTAACACTTTTTCCACATCCCTTAACCCAGGGGTAGGGAACCTGCGGCTCTCCAGATGTTCAGGAACTACAATTCCCATCAGCCCCTACCAGCATGGCCAATTGGCCATGCTGGTAGGGGCTGTTGGGAATTGTAGTTCCTGAACATCTGGAGAGCCGCAGGTTCCCTACCCCTGCCTTAACCCATCCTATTTTGCCTGTGTGGAATCACCCAGTGCCCACTATCTCATCCTTTTCTCTGGAAATATTGCGGATGGAACGTGGGACCTTCTACATGCCAGCGCATGCTCTACCACTGAGTATAGCCCCACCACTCTTAACCACTCCACCATACGAGCCAAAGAAGAAAACCATGAACAGCTTGCGATGAAACCGACACACGGATTGAGTAAATGGTTGTGACAAGACAGACAGCATTTCCACGAAAGCAAGACGTTATTTTGATTTCTTATTGGAAACGTCAAACCTATTCATCTAAAAGCTACAGCAAGACAGCAATATCAACTGCTTGGCAGTCTGACAGTCCTCAATACATGATATTATTCTGACTGCAGTCCTACCCTGGTTTAATGAGACAGGCAACAACAAAAGGGTCGAGAAAGAATATGGAGTGAACGTCCTGCTTTCAGACTGTTGACTGAAAAAAGAAGGACTCATTTGAGCTTATTTTGCATGCCAAAATTGCCCCTCTGTTGGCATGGGGAATGCCCCAATGCAATCGGGAGTTTTGTACAGCCCCTGGTGCTGCAGCACGGCTACCACGTTTCTGCCCCAGAGCGCTCATGGCAATGGCTTTGCTCCACGAATTTCCTGAACCTCAAAGGTTGAGGTCCTTTTGAAATGCCCCTTTGTTGCTCCAGAGGCTTCCACCGGTGTGCAAAACTCCCCCGTAGCAGAAACGGGGCTAGTTTTCCCGCCTCACCATACTGGCCCGCCCAATCAATGGACAGGCACTGAGAAGTGGCACCCTCCCCCCCTTCCAATGAAAAAAGTTGAGGAGAAACCTTGGTTTTTATAGAGGGAAAAACCTTAGACAGAAAAGCGACGTCTACAGGCGCCACGAACGGGAGGGCAGCAATTCTCTTTGAACTAATTGGTATATGCAATTCGTTTGACCATAAAGTCAAGAGATAATTCATACACCATTCATAAAGATTATTCATGAAGATGTATTGTGATTGTATTATAAGTAATATTCAACTGGATATAAAGGTAATAACAAAACATACAATGAGGGCACTTAGGCGACCTAAGAAGCGTAATGGGACTGTACTTAGTACCAAATTCTCAAAAGCATTGTATAAGATGTCATAAACATTGTACATAAGGCAAGAAACCTGTAACATTCATATGGCATTCCAATAAATTGAAAGAGTCAGTATCACCAATATTCAATGAGTAAACAATGAGTAAATAATAATATAATACGATCACAATATATCTTTATGAATAATCTTTAGGAACGTTTTATGAATTATCTATTGACTTTATACTCAAACTAATTGCATATACCAATTAGTTCATTGCCTTGTGTCACTATATATACAGTCCCTGTTTCTTAGGCTTGGCTGGCCTCAGATTTTTTAGCATTGGTTCGACTGTATATAATTCATAATTCAGAGCCCTACGGGGATGGGGCGGTATAATAAATCGAAAAAAATAAATAATAAATAAATACAGTTTATCCCCCTTCCACCAAAAATCGCCACTTTGCACCAGTTGGTCACTGGACTCCCCTGGCGGCACCAGGAAGGATCTTGCCTCCTTTGAGGTGGACTCCAAATCCAAAGGCAGTGCAGGAGGCGTATCGGTTCCACCCAGGCCAAGTTGGGACAGGGTGAAGATGGTCCTCGGCGCTACCGGGCCAACCTCAGAGGGGTGGGGCAGGCACAAGAGTGCCTCTGCCAAGAAATTGGTTTTCCCTGGGAAAAAGCCAGGGAAACCAGACACCTGCAGAGAAGAAAGCCTCCCGGTTCTCTTGTCAATGCCCGCCACCTCCAATCGTCAGGCTCAGGCCTGACAGTAGGAGTGGGAAACGAATCTGATTCACTATAGAAGAGTCCACCGTCCATGTGCAGAAGTGGGGAATCAAACCCCCTCTCCAGATTAGAGTCCAGCACTCTTAACCACTGCCCCATGCTGGCTCCCAGGATGAATACAACTTTATCCAATCAAACTTCCTATATAAGATATTTGGCACCCCACATTATGTCTCTTATGGTGTGCTCTGTCTGGAATCAGGGCAACATTTATTAGAAACTAGGGCTGTGGTGGCGAACCTTCAATTGGCCATGCTGGCAGGGGCTGATGGGAATTGTAGTCCATAACATCTGGAGTGCCAAAGGTTCACCACCACTGAACTAGGGCATGGGCTGTAACATTTAAGTTTTGGCTGCGTCTATGCTTCTGCACAGATCCAAAAAGTTTATCTTTGCTAGAAATGAGGGAGCTTCAGCTTTCGAAGTGGTGGCTCCATATTGAAAAAAAAAATCTTCTCCTTGGGTTTCTCATGGGAGTCTTTACCATCATCTAAAGATCAGACTGTACGACCAGGAATACCAATCTCTCCTGAGTGCTGCACAAAGCTCCTGTTCCCCTCTATACTTTGGGATCACACCCCCGAAATCTAGCCCTGCTGTGTACTTAGAACAGCTTGTTAATTATAAGTGCAGGTGGGTCATGACCAGAGCAAGGTGCAACTCATTCCCCTCTGTCTATCTTCAAGGTAGTTTCCTTAGCATCCCACAAAGCGAGTGTTGCTGTCGGTACTGTCCCAATGATATAGACTCAATCACTCATATCCTGCTTTACTGTTCGAGGTATAATGATATTAGAACCGATTTGGGAGCTTTACTACCTCTAGAATTTATGTTTCTCAGACAAACTAAAAATGTCTAAGCTATTGAACAGCCCTAATGTAGAAATTTCTGAAGTAGTTGCTACATTTTTAATCCATGTTCTACATGATATGTAACAATGATCCTGTTTTTGTATTTGGAATGTATGGTACTTCTGGTTTATGCCTAATAAAGGTTTTTGGATTGGATTGGATTGGATTGAATACAACTTATTTTTCAGTACTTACAAGTAAGAAGCTTTAAGTAGTCACAAAATACATACAGAAAATGTCATAGGGTTTGAAAAGTAGACAATACCCATTCCAGACCAACACAAATCCCTTACCACCTTATATAATATTTTTAAAGCTTCAGCAAATCAAGATTTCAGTTACAAAATGTGGAGGAAATCCACCTATTAAAATCTCATTTGTTCAGTGGCGATATATTTCCAGAGCACCACGTGAATATCCAATAGTTGAAGTGTGCCTCCTAAAGATATTATAGAGGGGATATCGTTTACTAAACAGATTTTATGAACCATTTATAAATATTTATTTGTTGGGAGAGATCACAAACTTCTGAAAACTTATAAGGTAATATTATGGTAGTATCAAGGAGTTCAAGAAGCCAGTATTATTTCATATTTTGAAAAAAAACCATTGATGATTGAATTCCAGCAGCCCAATCAATTGTTTTGTTAGGATTTTAGAAATGTTCTTCTATGTAGAAATTTAAAAACAATGCTGTTGAGAGTCACAAGGATTACCCCAGGTAGATCTTAGCAGTGTAGTGTACCAAGATCACTAACTCTCTGGAAACATAACATTTTCAATATTGCACTTATGAGTTAACTGACTTTCCTTGAACATTTGCGGGAAGGGAAAGAATGCTCTAATGAGAAATGTCTGAAATGGCGGCTTCATTTCCTACAATAATGGAAGAAAGCTATATCTACTGAAAATGGAAAATAAGAATTTTGATCCAATTTGCTCAAAAATTGCTTTATTGTTCCATCACTAGAAAAACTCCCCCGCCCCTTTTTCACAGTAGTAGATACTTGGGAATTTTGGTAAAATAGTAGATCTTGGCCTTTCAACTGAATAACTGGATATAAAGGGGATACTGGTGCATCTGTTTATTATGTTTATTGCTTTCTAAACTCTTTGATGTGGTAATAAAACAGGGTTTCACTTACCTGTAATTGCCATTCATCAAGGGCTTCTGTGCAGACACACAATGGGACTCCACTGGCACAGGTCTACCATCTCAAAAGATTTTACCTAACCCTAGCAACAGAGGAAGGCACCCCTCCTGTTTGGGCCGTGATGGCATCCTCCCGCTCAAACTGTCATATGATTGCCACCATAAGTTCCACAAATAGGATAACTCTGGTTAACATAACCCTTAAATACAAGAAGAAGAAGAAGAAGAAGAAGAAGAAGAAGAAGAAGAAGAAGAAGAAGAAGAAGAAGAAGAAGAAGAAGAAGAAGAAGAAGAAGAAGAAGAAGAAGAAGAAGAAGAAGAAGAAGAAGAAGAAGAAGAAGAAGAAGAAGAAGAAGAAGAAGAAGAAGAAGAAGAAGAAGAAGAAGAAGAGGAGGAGGAGGAGGAGGAGGAGGAGGAGGAGGAGGTGGAGGAGGAGGAGGAGGAGTTTGGATTTATATCCCCCCCTCTCTCCTGCAGGAGACTCAAAGGGGCTTACAATCTCCTTGCCCTTCCCCCCTCACAACAAACACCCTGTGAGGTAGGAGGGGCTGAGAGAGCTCAGAAGAACTGTGACTAGCCCAAGGTCACCCAGCTGGCGTGTGTGGGAGTGCACAGGCTAATCTGAATTCCCCAGATAAGCCTCCACAGCTCAGGCGGCAGAGCGGAGAATCAAACCCGGTTCCTCCAGATTAGATACACGAGCTCTTAACCTCCTACGCCACTGCTGCTCAAGAGGAGAGCTCACAGCAAGGCAAGAGATAGGGTATGTGTGTCTGCACAGAAGACCTCGATGAACAACAGTTACAGGTAAGTCACACCCAGTTTTCATCTTCGGTCTTCAGTGCAGCCCCACATTGGGATTCTTGTTAGCTTTCCTAAAGCAGAAGGAGCAATCCTCTTTACTGGTACAATGACTGAAAAACAACCGTGCCAACATCTGCTTCTCTTCTGGATTGCAGATCTAATGCATAATGCCGGATACCTTCAGGTGCCTTCAAAAGACCAGGTAACCGCTTTGCAGGTGTCCTGCAGGGAAACTCTACGATGAAAAGCAGCCATTGGATATATTTGAGAGATTAAGCAAAGTGACAAAGCTATACTCTGTGTCAGAAAAAGATGTTAGTATGGTCAGTTGAAGTGCAGCGGTCAAGAAAATTGTATGCTTCCGCATTAGAATATAGTTCCAAACAAATATGAGAATTATCATTCATTTTGAAGCGCTGCCTTTGTCAAAACCATTATTTTGTGCACTATTGAACATGGTAGTTTGAAACAAGAGCATTTATAGTTCGTTGAGCTATCACTAATACTTGCCTTTTGCAAACTGCGTCATGGGGGAGAAGGGCCAGGTAGGCACTAGTTCAGCATTCTACAGCAAAGAAGGTTCTGCATGGCGAGTTCTTTGGTGGAGGAATATACAACCCTCCTAACATCTTTTTTTTTTTGAGACAGACTGTATGTAACTTGGCAAATGAGCACAATTCGGGAAGCGAGAAGGTTTCCTTGAGGAAGCTTCACCCAACTAACAAAAAGGAGGGGGCAGGCAAACGTCAGCTACCAGCAAGGCCGGGCCCAGGAAAATCTGAGGAACAGACTTTTAAAAACAGCAAAATAAAACAGTGAGGATTTCTTTAAAACCACCAACTACTCAATGGGGGTTGCAGAAAGGTGATGGGATCCAAAGCTCAGGTCAAGCATGATTGGGGTTGTTGCAGGTCTATTCATCCATCACATGTGGTCGCCCTAAAGTCTGCCACACCTCTGGACACAATCCACTGTTTGAGACCTGGGTTCAAATTCCTACGCAGCTATAAAAGAAACACTATCCCCCTCCCCCTTCCCCCCCCCCCCCCACATAATCTCATAACGTCACAAAGTCAAAACGGAAGAGGGGGAAAACCGCCTGGCAGGATACAAACGTGTTGAACAGCATGCAGCTAAATGGAAGCAACACCAGATGAAATTTTAGGGTTAATTGACAAATGGAAGATGAACAAATTGCTGAGTTTGGACTGCAAGCACCCAGGGGCTAAAAGGGAACTCAAATGTGAAATTGAGCTGCTACTTGTAATATGCAAATTCAACCCTAAATTTGCTCTTCCCACCAAACAAACTCAATAGCATTTTTTTTTAAAAAAAAGTGGAGGTCTAGGGAAATCACAGGCCAATTTAGCTAACATCTGTTCCAGGTAAATTGTGGGAACAGTTATGAAAAACAAAATCGAGAAGCCCAAGTGGGGATCTGCAAGAAAACATGATGGGAAGGCTCCTAATCCAAGGGGCTGCAGTCAACTCTAATGGGCAAAAATAACAGAATACTTTGTTCTTTCCCCACCCTCCAGAACTGCCCAAACCCTCAACAGCACAAACCCTGTTCGCCAGTTGCAGAGAACGCATCTGCCATCCGTGTCTGGCGTCCACTTGATTTCTCTTTCCATATGCAGTGAATAATTATCATGTTACATTCAACACGTGTACGGCTGAACAGGTGATTTAAACCCAGGATCCGTCCCTATTTCCTTTTGCCAACCTCTTCCTTGCAAACATTGGGCATCGGGACAGATTACCTGAGGGACCACTTATTCCCACATAAACCTGCCTGTTTACTAAGATCATCCGGGGAGAGCATCTGGCAGAGTCTTCAAGGTAGTGGTGCCCAGACATTCTTCCTATGGAAGCCCAGTGTGCACATTCCAGGTTTCCCTTGATTACTTTTTTTTAATGCCAAGAGATCTTAAGCTTCAGAGTTACCAAGTTAGTCTGTTGCCGTCAAAACGACAAAGAGACCTGTGATTCCACAAAGACAAATTAATTTATATCGAAGGTGGAATCAACTGGATGTTGTGGGTTTCCTGGGCTGTGTGGCCGTGGTCTGGTCTTGGTGAGATGTGCCATGGAGAGCAGAGGTGTAGGGCAGAGTGGGGACTGGCGCACTGGGTGCACACCAGTGGGTCATGTAAGGGTGGAAAATCGCCCACAGACCCCTTCCCCCGCCTGGCCTGGCAGAGGCCGCTCCCAGGCTTGTGGCTGAGATTTCCGCTTACTTACTTATCGTAACTATTCTTTTGGTTCAAAGGCCTTGAACAGGTCAAGTCCAAACCCACAGCTAAATAGTTATATCAATCTCATACGAAGGAAACAATCTTCAGCAGTGGCGTAGGAGGTTAAGAGCTCGTGTATCTAATCTGGAGGAACCGGGTTTGATTCCCAGCTCTGCCGCCTGAGCTGTGGAGGCTTATCTGGGGAATTCAGATTAGCCTGTGCACTCCATCACATGCTAGCTGGGGGACCTTGGGCTAGTCACAGCTTCTCGGAGCTCTCTCAGCCCCACCTACCTCACAGGGTGTTTGTTGTGAGGGGGGAAGGGCAAGGAGATTGTCAGCCCCTTTGAGTCTCCTGCAGGAGAGAAAGGGGGATATAAATCCAAACTCTTCTTCTTCTTCATACTCTATATTTGCACATTCTGATCAGAAATGACACCCTCAGATTCTACCATTTCTGACATGTATTCTTTGTGCATCTCCAGACCAGCTAAAAGTCAGCATGGTTTAGTGGTTAAGAGTGGTGGACTCTAATCTGGAGAACCAGATTTGTTTCCCCACGTATTCACATGAAGCCTGTTGGGTGACCACGGGCCAGTCATAGTTCTCTCAGAACTCTCTCAGTCCAACCTACCTCACAAGGTTATGTTTTACTTGGTTTTACTTGTACACCGCCCAGAGCCCTTCAGGGGTGGGTGGTATATTAAATTGAATGAATGAATGAATGAATGAATGAATGAATGAATGAATGAATGAATGAATGAATGAATGAATGAATGAATGAATGAATGAATGAAGTGCCTGTTGTGGGGAGAGGAAGGGAAGGAATTTGTAAACCACTTTGACACATTATGGTTGTGAAAAGGGGGGTATAAATCCAAACTCTTCTCTTCCTCTTCTTCTAAACTGAGCATCAAACTTGACAAAATTACTTTTAAAGTTTAACTGTAAAACAGGCTTAATTCTTCCCCTAAGCTAAAACAGATAAAAAAAGAAATAATATACTGATCCACATATTAATGGAAATTAAGAGCTACAATGTTCTGACACACATATCAGGTTGACACATAGTTTTATCCCTCCCTTACTCCACACACACCTACCTCACAAGGTGCCTGTTGTGGTGAGAGGAAGGGAATTTGGAAGGAAATTTGTAAGTTACTTTGAGACTCATTATGGTTGGGAAAAATGAGATATAAACCCAAACTCCTCATTCTCCTCTTCTAAACTGTTAATCAAACTTGACATAATTACTTTTAAAGTTTAACCGTAAAATAGTCTTAATTCCTCCCCTAAGCTAAAACAGATTTTTTAAAAAATCATACATTGATACACATATTCATGGAAATTAAGAGCTACAATGTGCTGACACACACATTAGCCTAACGCACAATTCCATCCCTCCCTTACTCCACAGATGCAACGGTTGCTTCTATTTGGTGCAGGGACATTAGATAGTGCAGTGCAAACACTATTGTTGTATAATTAAGGCACTATAGGCATTATCTAGAACTCACAATCAAGATTTTTCCGATACAAGTTTTCCAGAGTCCAAGCTCCGTTCATCATTCGACTCTCAAAAGCTTATAACCCAAACATTTTGTCGGTTTCTAAGGAGCTACTTGTCAAGCCCCAGATCTGGATCAATACCGGACTCAGTGATTACAATCAGAAGTCTTTTATTGTCAGACAGCGGCATAGCCCTGGAAGAAGCCAATTCTAAATATCAGCTCTTCTAGCATCACTTTTAATGCCCTAAAGGTTCCCCCAGGTCTCCCCCCTTCTTTCCATCCCCAGAAACATAAGAACATAAGGACAAGCCAGCTGGATCAGACCAGAGTCCATCTAGTCCAGCTCTCTGCTACTCGCAGTGGCCCACCAGGTGCCTTTGGGAGCTCACATGCAGGATGTGAAAGCAACGGCCTTCTGCGGCTGCTGCTCCCGAGCACCTGGACTGTTAAGGCATTTGCAATCTCAGATCAAAGAGGATCAAGATTGGTAGCCATAAATCGACTTCTCCTCCATAAATCTGTCCAAGCCCCTTTTAAAGCTATCCAGGTGAGTGGCCATCACCACCTCCTGTGGCAGCATATTCCAAACACTAATCACACGTTGCGTGAAGGAGTGTTTCCTTTTATTAGTCCTAATTCTTCCCCCCAGCATTTTCAATGTATGCCCCCTGGTTCTAGTATTTTGAGATACATCAAAGCAAAACAAAGCGCTGGTTGTCAAGCCAGCAGGAGGGGCCTCAGCCCAACTGGAACTTGGGCACAATTTACATACTATAGGTTACAAAGTACCAAGGCGGCCATAAGCCACGTTTCAAGGAAGCACATTAACATAGCAGAACCCGTACCCTCATTTGATGTCAGGCGCACTGATTGACATTACTGGACTTGAATCGAGCTCTTCTACCGCAGACTGATATAGCTGCCCTCTGAAACCAGAGACCAAATAATCAGCCCATTTTGGGCTCCTGTTCTAAGCCATTCAGCCAAAGTCAACATTTCTTTGTTGGGGACAATGTACAAATTACTGGAAGAGTGGATTTTAAAAGAGAGAGAGCAGGTGTTAAGACCAGAGCTTGGACAGTGAAGGAATTCAGCTAACCGCTCACAGAACACTAAAAATTGCCTGTCTGAATGTTTGCTTTATGTTACTGCATGATGCAGAAATGGATGTAACCCATCAAGAACCAGTTCTTTACACTTCACTGTCGTGGGTGGGAACTTCACACCCCTTCAGCACTGCCTGGGCCCTGTCTCCTGACAGTCTGTGGGAAATAGAACTGCAGTTGGCAGTTTCCCCTGGTGCTGTTCCCCACAATAAAGACAGCTGTGAATCACCCACCGGCTGCAGTTGCCTCTGGGGGTGGGATGGGTGGAGCCAAGGTGACCGCTTCCGCTTAACGGAGGGCGGAAGCGAAGCCCGGGCCATGTTGGGCAAGGGCTGACGTCACCAGGAGGGGAGGGCGGATTGACCCTTTAAAGGGGAAAGCCCTCCTTTGTTCTGGCCATGTGCTCCCCTTCAGCGGAGCGAAGTCCAATATAGGGCATCCGCCCATTGTAGCTTCACTATGAAGCAGACAGGCCAGGTCAAGACCCATGCTACGCCTCACACTTCCGTTTTGGTTGGCTAATCAAATGGCGATGGCCAAAATGTTTATCCCAGCAAAGAGTCCAGTGTGGTTATTGGAGAGGATTCACCCTGGTGGTTCCCACCCTCAGAAGGCAATCCTACAATACCGGAGGAGAAAGTGGGTCATTGCAATCTTAAGGTGTGATCCTAAATACATACGTTAAGAAGTGCATTTATTATGCCATCACCACACCACCTATGGCCTCTTGCGTCAGACCACCCTTCAAACACCCCAATGACCCTTTGCCGGTCCCCATCATGTTGCCAGTCAGAAAAATCAAAATGCACCCTGTCTGGCTTCTACAGACGGAGAGGGGACATTCAGAGGAAACACAGAAATGCAGTTCTCTGGCAGGCACATCGCCTGGGCCGTCCGTAGCGAACGCGTGAAGAAATTCTGTAAATTTGAAGCAAAAGAACTGGTGCGGAAACTGCAAGGCCGTGGCCACAAGTTACAGGGGAAACCCTGCAAAACGGGAGAGATGACACGGTTCAGTGCAAACCTTCTGCACATCAGGACTGCCTCATCTGATAGGGCAGTGGTGGCGAACCTTTGGCACTCCAGATGTTATGGACTACAATTCCCATCACCCCCTGCCAGCATGGCCAATTGGCCATGCTGGATGGGGCTGATGGGAATTGTAGTCCATAACATCTGGAGTGCCAAAGGTTCGCCACCACGGTGATAGGGCAACGCAGCCTGCCGAAGGTGAAGGATCTCTGTTTTATCTTTCCAGGCTAGAAAAGTGACATCGCCACACTCTCTAAATCAGTTACATTTCAGCAGCAAGGAACAGCGAAATGGAAAATTGAGCCAGTTTTCCTTTGAAGCTAAATCCGATGCATGCAGACAGACAGCGTGACGTCACGGCTAGAGTGACAGACGAGGATCCAGAGATTCAGGCTCAACTCCCCACTCTGCCACAGAAACTTGCCGAGTGGACTTGGGCCAGTCACCCATTCTCAACTGGACCTACCTCACAGGGTCGTTCTGAGGATAAAACAAAGGTGAAGAGAATGATGCAGGTCATTGAGTTCCCACTGGACTGAAAGATGGGACAAAACTGAACTTAATAAATGAATAAATTAACATTTGCTCTGAAGGAAGTCTGTCTGAGTTCAAGGAGGCTTTCTCCTGAGTAAGTATGCCAAAGACTGCAGGAATTATTGCCTCAAAAATGGAACAGCAAAAGGAAATATTTTCTGGTACTCCATCAATAAACCATGGAAGTGGGGATACAAGAAACAATTTGATTGTGTGTTCTTGCATGGCAGGGGGTTGGAATTGATGGTCCTTGTGGATGGTCTTCCAACTCTGTAATTCTATGAATCTAAGCAATGGGCTTTTCCGCACAATTCATTTAAAACGTTTTGAGGAAGGAAATAAAACGTTTCCTCCATGGAGTTCTGCATTGTTTTTACCCCAAGTGTTTTATTTCCAGCCTCAAAACATTTTAAAGCAATCCCCCCACCCCCTTAAAGCGATTCTCTGGCTGAAATGTTTTGAAAACACTTCTGGTGCTGTGCGATCTATCGACATTTCCTACGCTTCTCTGCTTCCCTTACCGTCCTCCTCGGCACCAATTTCTGAGCTTACACGGTTCTCCCTTGCCTGTTTATTTGCAGCATTTAGCTATTTGTTTTTTTATTGGGGGGGGGCAATCTTCGAAGCATCATGGATACAAGGAGTAGAGTGTCAGGACCACGCCTGTCGGTATCTTGATGTCTTGCTGTGTGTGATTTGCAATTGTTTTCCTGTTTCCCTCTTCCCTTCCTAGCAATCTCCTGTTAGCAATCTCCTGGCGCCAGCCCATCTTCAAAGAGGTGTGAAAGGTTCCCAGGTTCTTTGTAGCTTTGTAGGAGAAACTATAATGGACATTTGGTGTGGGGCGAAAAGGGGGGTATTAAAATATATAAGTCCTGGATCTGAGCTCTCTAGCTCAGATCCTGCTTTCTATTGTTACTCTACGCATCACCTGGAATAAACTGCTTTTGGGCTTTCCTACGGTCTCTGTTGTTTCCACGTTCGAGAGTTTCCACTTGGAGCCTGGCAGAGGTCTTCTGCCTCCCCCAGCCAGCTCAAAAAGCCACTGGGCCCATGGGGGGGGGCAGAAGAGACCTTCTGACCACCCCCTGCTCCCAAACTGCCACTCTCCCCACCACTAGCCCTCCCTTGGCACCTTCCCCCCAGCCACCTATCCTTGCCACCCTCCCCACCCCTAGCCATCCCATCCCACTCTCCTCCACCCCAATACCTTCCAACCCACAATACTCACCTTCCACCCCTCTCCAATCCCTAGCCACATCTTTCAACCCTCCCACTACCCCAAAACTCACCTTGCCACCCTCCCCCACCCCAAGCCATACTTTGCCACCCTCCCCCACCTTAACAATCACTTCCCAATCCTCCCCTACCTCCAGCCACACCTTCCAGCCCTTCCTCACCCCAAGCCTCAGCTTGCTATCAGTTTGCCATCCTCCCCCCACTCTAATACTCACCTTCCTACCCTTCCCCACCATAATACTTCACCTTGCCACCCTGCCTTACCAGAAACCCCCCGTTTTCACCCTCCCACACCGCAAGCCTCCCCTTTCAACCCTCTCACCATCCCCAATCACTGAGTTCCATCTTCTCCCATCCCAAACCATTCACCCTCCCCCTACCCTCATCAAGATGAAAGACGAAGGGAGGTGGAGAGGGCAGCTCCAGAGCCGTCCATGGGGGGAGGGTGCCAATGGGGGGCGGAAAACTCAGATGTTGCCCCGGGCTCCATTTTTCCTAGCTACACCTCTGCCTAGCATCCTTGGCAGTAGTGGCGTGGGAGGCATGGAGCAGCAGTGGCGTGGGAGGTTAAGAGCTCGTGTATCTAATCTGGAGGAACCGGGTCTGCTCTGGAGTCACAGCTTCTCGGAGCTCTCTCAGCCCCACCCACCTCACAGGGTGTTTGTTGTGAGGGGGGAAGGGCAAGGAGATTGTCAGCCCCTTTGAGTCTCCTGCGGGAGAGAAAGGGGGGATATAAATCCAAACTCTTCTTCTTCTTCTTCTTTCAGCTGGGGGAAAGACACATGAATACCCTTCATTGTAGAATTAAACTTTTTTTAAAAAAAATCTAAATCCTATGAAATAATTATCTTCTTCTCCGTGAGTCAGACTGTCTGTCCTCAAACGTCTTTGAAAACATGGCGATCATCAACAAACTAACAAGCACCCCACCACTGCTCTTAGGACATCCACAGGGAACAGCGGTGGAACTCCCTGCTTCATGGAAAAGCAGTGTCCCTGTGTCTGGCCCTTTTTGAACAAATCACAAAAAGGTTTTCAGTTCCTGGGGTGCTGTGTGGTTTCCAGGCTGTATGGCCGTGTTCTAGCAGCATTCTCTCCTGACGTTTCGCCTGCATCTGTGGCTGGCATCTTCAGAGGATCTGATAGTAGGAATGGAAAGCAAGTGGAGTATATATACTGAATATACTGAATAGAGTATATATACTGAATAGAGTAGCCTACTATCAGATCCTCTGAAGATGCCAGCCACAGTTCCGCTCTTTACTACAATATGTGTCCACACGTTTCCTTAAAATGATTCCTGGCCCCAATTATTCTATTCCCCCTCTTTTTTGAGCTAGATGTTGAATTGATGTTTCAATACTTCACACCCTTGAGCTGCCATTCTTTGTGTACTCAAAACTTCAAAGATTACCCCCCCCCCAAAACAAACAACCCACACACACAAAAAAACCCCAAATAGAAATGCTTAAAATAAACAGAGGACGGAGTCCGGGGACGGCACAGAGGCATGGGGAGCCTCTGAAAGTCATCCCACAGGCAACTGAAAACTTTTTCAACCAGATAATCTTTTTAAAAAAATAATTTAAAATGTTTTGTGGCTGCAAATAAAACATTTGGAGGTAAAAATGACGAGAAAATCCATGGCTTGGGAACTATGTCACAAAGGCACTGTGTGATTCCTTCACCACTCAGACCACAGACAGGACTGAATGGAAGAAGGAGAGAAAGAGGGCTAAACGTGTCCATGAGACCCTGGAAAACAATGTTGGGGGGGAGGGAGAGTGAAGATCATGGGCAGAAAAACAGGGCTAAGGAGACCACAAGGAAGAAGAACAAGAAGAAGAAGAGGAGTTTGGATTTATATCCCTCCTTTCTCTCCTGCAGGAGATTCAAAGGGGCTGACAATCTCCTTGCCCTTCCCCCCTCACAACAAACACCCTGTGAGGTAGGCAGGGCTGAGAGAGCTCCGAGAAGCTGTGACTAGCCCAAGGTCACCCAGCTGGCGTGTGTGGGAGTGTACAGGCTAATCTGAATTCCCCAGAGAAGCCTCCACAGCTCAGGCGGCAGAGCTGGGAATCAAACCCGGCTCCTCCAGATTAGATACACAAGCTCTTAACCTCCTACGCCACTGCTGCTCCAAAGGAAAGAAAACTTTCGTTTCTCTTCTCTGTCAGTGCATCTATTGCCACGTTGCCTAGGATTGTCAGAGACCACTGTTGAGGGAGAGGGATAATGGAGGTGTAGGACTGCTAGATCCAGATTGAGAAACTCCTGGAGATTGGGGGGGGGGGCTTGGGAGGGCAGGGAGCTTCACAAAGTCCAACAGAGTCTCCCCTCCAAGCCAGGCATTTTCTCTAAGGCAGGGGTAGGGAACCTGTGGCTCTCCAGATGTTCAGGAACTACAATTCCCATCAGCCCCTACCAGCATGGCCAATTGGCCATGCTGACAGAGGCTGATGGGAATTGTAGTTCCTGAACATCTGGAGAGCTGCAGGTTCCCTACCCCTGCTCTAAGGGAACTGATCTCTGTAATAAGGATATGAGTGGTAACTCCAGGGGAACCCCATATCTCCCCTGGAGACCAGGTGGCTCTAACATTTCCATACATGTTGGAATGTCTTTTCTACTAGTAAAGGATACAGAAGGGGAACGAGTGCAAATACTCTTTCTAACACTACTCCAAGGTGAAGATACATCTAGTTTGTTGTAACAAAGAGTGCAGGGAGGAGAGTCTTAGCCCAGTGGGGGGCGGGAGGGGAATTGTCTGCCACAGTTTTTCTTTAAAATGCCAGTTCTGACAAGCAACTGAATAAAAGCAGGTAAAAATCTATCTCTTCCAAACGGCGGAACCAGAGGCTTGAAGCAAGGAAAAGAAGCAAGCGAAAACTCTGTCAGGTTAAATTGTGAAATTCGGCTGCATTTCAAGAGCAAACCCCAATGGCAACAGAAATTCTCACCTAAACCTATCAAATGCACTCACCCAACCCACAAATAATCGTAAAGACAGAAAACAGAAAGAGACTGGGAGGCAGGGAGGAAGGAAGCTGCTTCAGCTGAGACCTCAGTTGATGTAAAGATCCACCAATTCTTCTTGTGCAGATGTTACCCATTTACTGCGAGTGGTCCAATATCTCCCCCTGACCTGAGGCATGTGTCAAGGAGACAGCACAAGTTCCAGGACTGTGTTCTGTATCTGGGAAAAGGGAACTCTTTCCAGGGCTGGCACAAGGAGCAAATCTTTCTACTCTGTGCTAAAAGAGAAGACACAAGAGCGAAGAGGGGAGCATTTCCTCCTGCAACAAACAAACAGCCAGCCTCTCTCTCTCTCCCCCCCCGCCCCCTCTGCTTGCAGTTAGTATGACAAGCAGACTCAAGAAAGTATACAATCATGCACAGCTGTTTGGGGTTTCAACAGCCACCGCCACAGTTGCTGGGATGCTCTTTCCATGGAATACCTCCTTCACAAGCAAATATGTGGATTTCCCAACAACATGCTCATGGTTGCCACGGTAGCAGCCAGCTCTGTTCCTGGCACCCGCCAAGAGTTTTTAGAAAGCGGTTGGGGCCAGGTAAGATTTTAGGCCAGCAAGGCTTCCGATGGACTGTGAAGATTTTTTAAAATGTTCATTTGGAAGTAGGTGCCACCACCATACAAGGATGGACACTGTGTTACCAAAGTTCAACTGTGGCTGCTACCTTGTGGCTGGCTCCCCCACCCACGGTGGACATTTTGTGGCAGTCATGTGATTGCTGCACTCACTAGACTTCTGAGCTGATACATCTTCTGGTACATAATCTCCATAGCCTAAGCGAGACAGATAGTGAGGAATTCTCTTCCATCACCAAATAAGATCTGGATGGTGTAGGGAGCCACCAGCCAGGCTGACAAATGTAGGGTATAGGCCAGTGGTGGTGAACCTTTGGCACTCCAGATGTTATGGACTACAATTCCCATCAGCCCCTTGCCAGCATGGCCAATTGGCCCCCACCCCCCCCCCCCCCCACCCCCCCCCCCCCCCACCCCCCCCCCCCCCCACCCCCCCCCCCCCCCACCCCCCCCCCCCCCCACCCCCCCCCCCCCCCACCCCCCCCCCCCCCCACCCCCCCCCCCCCCCACCCCCCCCCCCCCCCACCCCCCCCCCCCCCCACCCCCCCCCCCCCCCACCCCCCCCCCCCCCCACCCCCCCCCCCCCCCACCCCCCCCCCCCCCCACCCCCCCCCCCCCCCACCCCCCCCCCCCCCCACCCCCCCCCCCCCCCACCCCCCCCCCCCCCCACCCCCCCCCCCCCCCACCCCCCCCCCCCCCCACCCCCCCCCCCCCCCACCCCCCCCCCCCCCCACCCCCCCCCCCCCCCACCCCCCCCCCCCCCCACCCCCCCCCCCCCCCACCCCCCCCCCCCCCCACCCCCCCCCCCCCCCACCCCCCCCCCCCCCCACCCCCCCCCCCCCCCACCCCCCCCCCCCCCCACCCCCCCCCCCCCCCACCCCCCCCCCCCCCCACCCCCCCCCCCCCCCACCCCCCCCCCCCCCCACCCCCCCCCCCCCCCACCCCCCCCCCCCCCCACCCCCCCCCCCCCCCACCCCCCCCCCCCCCCACCCCCCCCCCCCCCCACCCCCCCCCCCCCCCACCCCCCCCCCCCCCCACCCCCCCCCCCCCCCACCCCCCCCCCCCCCCACCCCCCCCCCCCCCCACCCCCCCCCCCCCCCACCCCCCCCCCCCCCCACCCCCCCCCCCCCCCACCCCCCCCCCCCCCCACCCCCCCCCCCCCCCACCCCCCCCCCCCCCCACCCCCCCCCCCCCCCACCCCCCCCCCCCCCCACCCCCCCCCCCCCCCACCCCCCCCCCCCCCCACCCCCCCCCCCCCCCACCCCCCCCCCCCCCCACCCCCCCCCCCCCCCACCCCCCCCCCCCCCCACCCCCCCCCCCCCCCACCCCCCCCCCCCCCCACCCCCCCCCCCCCCCACCCCCCCCCCCCCCCACCCCCCCCCCCCCCCACCCCCCCCCCCCCCCACCCCCCCCCCCCCCCACCCCCCCCCCCCCCCACCCCCCCCCCCCCCCACCCCCCCCCCCCCCCACCCCCCCCCCCCCCCACCCCCCCCCCCCCCCACCCCCCCCCCCCCCCACCCCCCCCCCCCCCCACCCCCCCCCCCCCCCACCCCCCCCCCCCCCCACCCCCCCCCCCCCCCACCCCCCCCCCCCCCCACCCCCCCCCCCCCCCACCCCCCCCCCCCCCCACCCCCCCCCCCCCCCACCCCCCCCCCCCCCCACCCCCCCCCCCCCCCACCCCCCCCCCCCCCCACCCCCCCCCCCCCCCACCCCCCCCCCCCCCCACCCCCCCCCCCCCCCACCCCCCCCCCCCCCCACCCCCCCCCCCCCCCACCCCCCCCCCCCCCCACCCCCCCCCCCCCCCACCCCCCCCCCCCCCCACCCCCCCCCCCCCCCACCCCCCCCCCCCCCCACCCCCCCCCCCCCCCACCCCCCCCCCCCCCCACCCCCCCCCCCCCCCACCCCCCCCCCCCCCCACCCCCCCCCCCCCCCACCCCCCCCCCCCCCCACCCCCCCCCCCCCCCACCCCCCCCCCCCCCCACCCCCCCCCCCCCCCACCCCCCCCCCCCCCCACCCCCCCCCCCCCCCACCCCCCCCCCCCCCCACCCCCCCCCCCCCCCACCCCCCCCCCCCCCCACCCCCCCCCCCCCCCACCCCCCCCCCCCCCCACCCCCCCCCCCCCCCACCCCCCCCCCCCCCCACCCCCCCCCCCCCCCACCCCCCCCCCCCCCCACCCCCCCCCCCCCCCACCCCCCCCCCCCCCCACCCCCCCCCCCCCCCACCCCCCCCCCCCCCCACCCCCCCCCCCCCCCACCCCCCCCCCCCCCCACCCCCCCCCCCCCCCACCCCCCCCCCCCCCCACCCCCCCCCCCCCCCACCCCCCCCCCCCCCCACCCCCCCCCCCCCCCACCCCCCCCCCCCCCCACCCCCCCCCCCCCCCACCCCCCCCCCCCCCCACCCCCCCCCCCCCCCACCCCCCCCCCCCCCCACCCCCCCCCCCCCCCACCCCCCCCCCCCCCCACCCCCCCCCCCCCCCACCCCCCCCCCCCCCCACCCCCCCCCCCCCCCACCCCCCCCCCCCCCCACCCCCCCCCCCCCCCACCCCCCCCCCCCCCCACCCCCCCCCCCCCCCACCCCCCCCCCCCCCCACCCCCCCCCCCCCCCACCCCCCCCCCCCCCCACCCCCCCCCCCCCCCACCCCCCCCCCCCCCCACCCCCCCCCCCCCCCACCCCCCCCCCCCCCCACCCCCCCCCCCCCCCACCCCCCCCCCCCCCCACCCCCCCCCCCCCCCACCCCCCCCCCCCCCCACCCCCCCCCCCCCCCACCCCCCCCCCCCCCCACCCCCCCCCCCCCCCACCCCCCCCCCCCCCCACCCCCCCCCCCCCCCACCCCCCCCCCCCCCCACCCCCCCCCCCCCCCACCCCCCCCCCCCCCCACCCCCCCCCCCCCCCACCCCCCCCCCCCCCCACCCCCCCCCCCCCCCACCCCCCCCCCCCCCCACCCCCCCCCCCCCCCACCCCCCCCCCCCCCCACCCCCCCCCCCCCCCACCCCCCCCCCCCCCCACCCCCCCCCCCCCCCACCCCCCCCCCCCCCCACCCCCCCCCCCCCCCACCCCCCCCCCCCCCCACCCCCCCCCCCCCCCACCCCCCCCCCCCCCCACCCCCCCCCCCCCCCACCCCCCCCCCCCCCCACCCCCCCCCCCCCCCACCCCCCCCCCCCCCCACCCCCCCCCCCCCCCACCCCCCCCCCCCCCCACCCCCCCCCCCCCCCACCCCCCCCCCCCCCCACCCCCCCCCCCCCCCACCCCCCCCCCCCCCCACCCCCCCCCCCCCCCACCCCCCCCCCCCCCCACCCCCCCCCCCCCCCACCCCCCCCCCCCCCCACCCCCCCCCCCCCCCACCCCCCCCCCCCCCCACCCCCCCCCCCCCCCACCCCCCCCCCCCCCCACCCCCCCCCCCCCCCACCCCCCCCCCCCCCCACCCCCCCCCCCCCCCACCCCCCCCCCCCCCCACCCCCCCCCCCCCCCACCCCCCCCCCCCCCCACCCCCCCCCCCCCCCACCCCCCCCCCCCCCCACCCCCCCCCCCCCCCACCCCCCCCCCCCCCCACCCCCCCCCCCCCCCACCCCCCCCCCCCCCCACCCCCCCCCCCCCCCACCCCCCCCCCCCCCCACCCCCCCCCCCCCCCACCCCCCCCCCCCCCCACCCCCCCCCCCCCCCACCCCCCCCCCCCCCCACCCCCCCCCCCCCCCACCCCCCCCCCCCCCCACCCCCCCCCCCCCCCACCCCCCCCCCCCCCCACCCCCCCCCCCCCCCACCCCCCCCCCCCCCCACCCCCCCCCCCCCCCACCCCCCCCCCCCCCCACCCCCCCCCCCCCCCACCCCCCCCCCCCCCCACCCCCCCCCCCCCCCACCCCCCCCCCCCCCCACCCCCCCCCCCCCCCACCCCCCCCCCCCCCCACCCCCCCCCCCCCCCACCCCCCCCCCCCCCCACCCCCCCCCCCCCCCACCCCCCCCCCCCCCCACCCCCCCCCCCCCCCACCCCCCCCCCCCCCCACCCCCCCCCCCCCCCACCCCCCCCCCCCCCCACCCCCCCCCCCCCCCACCCCCCCCCCCCCCCACCCCCCCCCCCCCCCACCCCCCCCCCCCCCCACCCCCCCCCCCCCCCACCCCCCCCCCCCCCCACCCCCCCCCCCCCCCACCCCCCCCCCCCCCCACCCCCCCCCCCCCCCACCCCCCCCCCCCCCCACCCCCCCCCCCCCCCACCCCCCCCCCCCCCCACCCCCCCCCCCCCCCACCCCCCCCCCCCCCCACCCCCCCCCCCCCCCACCCCCCCCCCCCCCCACCCCCCCCCCCCCCCACCCCCCCCCCCCCCCACCCCCCCCCCCCCCCACCCCCCCCCCCCCCCACCCCCCCCCCCCCCCACCCCCCCCCCCCCCCACCCCCCCCCCCCCCCACCCCCCCCCCCCCCCACCCCCCCCCCCCCCCACCCCCCCCCCCCCCCACCCCCCCCCCCCCCCACCCCCCCCCCCCCCCACCCCCCCCCCCCCCCACCCCCCCCCCCCCCCACCCCCCCCCCCCCCCACCCCCCCCCCCCCCCACCCCCCCCCCCCCCCACCCCCCCCCCCCCCCACCCCCCCCCCCCCCCACCCCCCCCCCCCCCCACCCCCCCCCCCCCCCACCCCCCCCCCCCCCCACCCCCCCCCCCCCCCACCCCCCCCCCCCCCCACCCCCCCCCCCCCCCACCCCCCCCCCCCCCCACCCCCCCCCCCCCCCACCCCCCCCCCCCCCCACCCCCCCCCCCCCCCACCCCCCCCCCCCCCCACCCCCCCCCCCCCCCACCCCCCCCCCCCCCCACCCCCCCCCCCCCCCACCCCCCCCCCCCCCCACCCCCCCCCCCCCCCACCCCCCCCCCCCCCCACCCCCCCCCCCCCCCACCCCCCCCCCCCCCCACCCCCCCCCCCCCCCACCCCCCCCCCCCCCCACCCCCCCCCCCCCCCACCCCCCCCCCCCCCCACCCCCCCCCCCCCCCACCCCCCCCCCCCCCCACCCCCCCCCCCCCCCACCCCCCCCCCCCCCCACCCCCCCCCCCCCCCACCCCCCCCCCCCCCCACCCCCCCCCCCCCCCACCCCCCCCCCCCCCCACCCCCCCCCCCCCCCACCCCCCCCCCCCCCCACCCCCCCCCCCCCCCACCCCCCCCCCCCCCCACCCCCCCCCCCCCCCACCCCCCCCCCCCCCCACCCCCCCCCCCCCCCACCCCCCCCCCCCCCCACCCCCCCCCCCCCCCACCCCCCCCCCCCCCCACCCCCCCCCCCCCCCACCCCCCCCCCCCCCCACCCCCCCCCCCCCCCACCCCCCCCCCCCCCCACCCCCCCCCCCCCCCACCCCCCCCCCCCCCCACCCCCCCCCCCCCCCACCCCCCCCCCCCCCCACCCCCCCCCCCCCCCACCCCCCCCCCCCCCCACCCCCCCCCCCCCCCACCCCCCCCCCCCCCCACCCCCCCCCCCCCCCACCCCCCCCCCCCCCCACCCCCCCCCCCCCCCACCCCCCCCCCCCCCCACCCCCCCCCCCCCCCACCCCCCCCCCCCCCCACCCCCCCCCCCCCCCACCCCCCCCCCCCCCCACCCCCCCCCCCCCCCACCCCCCCCCCCCCCCACCCCCCCCCCCCCCCACCCCCCCCCCCCCCCACCCCCCCCCCCCCCCACCCCCCCCCCCCCCCACCCCCCCCCCCCCCCACCCCCCCCCCCCCCCACCCCCCCCCCCCCCCACCCCCCCCCCCCCCCACCCCCCCCCCCCCCCACCCCCCCCCCCCCCCACCCCCCCCCCCCCCCACCCCCCCCCCCCCCCACCCCCCCCCCCCCCCACCCCCCCCCCCCCCCACCCCCCCCCCCCCCCACCCCCCCCCCCCCCCACCCCCCCCCCCCCCCACCCCCCCCCCCCCCCACCCCCCCCCCCCCCCACCCCCCCCCCCCCCCACCCCCCCCCCCCCCCACCCCCCCCCCCCCCCACCCCCCCCCCCCCCCACCCCCCCCCCCCCCCACCCCCCCCCCCCCCCACCCCCCCCCCCCCCCACCCCCCCCCCCCCCCACCCCCCCCCCCCCCCACCCCCCCCCCCCCCCACCCCCCCCCCCCCCCACCCCCCCCCCCCCCCACCCCCCCCCCCCCCCACCCCCCCCCCCCCCCACCCCCCCCCCCCCCCACCCCCCCCCCCCCCCACCCCCCCCCCCCCCCACCCCCCCCCCCCCCCACCCCCCCCCCCCCCCACCCCCCCCCCCCCCCACCCCCCCCCCCCCCCACCCCCCCCCCCCCCCACCCCCCCCCCCCCCCACCCCCCCCCCCCCCCACCCCCCCCCCCCCCCACCCCCCCCCCCCCCCACCCCCCCCCCCCCCCACCCCCCCCCCCCCCCACCCCCCCCCCCCCCCACCCCCCCCCCCCCCCACCCCCCCCCCCCCCCACCCCCCCCCCCCCCCACCCCCCCCCCCCCCCACCCCCCCCCCCCCCCACCCCCCCCCCCCCCCACCCCCCCCCCCCCCCACCCCCCCCCCCCCCCACCCCCCCCCCCCCCCACCCCCCCCCCCCCCCACCCCCCCCCCCCCCCACCCCCCCCCCCCCCCACCCCCCCCCCCCCCCACCCCCCCCCCCCCCCACCCCCCCCCCCCCCCACCCCCCCCCCCCCCCACCCCCCCCCCCCCCCACCCCCCCCCCCCCCCACCCCCCCCCCCCCCCACCCCCCCCCCCCCCCACCCCCCCCCCCCCCCACCCCCCCCCCCCCCCACCCCCCCCCCCCCCCACCCCCCCCCCCCCCCACCCCCCCCCCCCCCCACCCCCCCCCCCCCCCACCCCCCCCCCCCCCCACCCCCCCCCCCCCCCACCCCCCCCCCCCCCCACCCCCCCCCCCCCCCACCCCCCCCCCCCCCCACCCCCCCCCCCCCCCACCCCCCCCCCCCCCCACCCCCCCCCCCCCCCACCCCCCCCCCCCCCCACCCCCCCCCCCCCCCACCCCCCCCCCCCCCCACCCCCCCCCCCCCCCACCCCCCCCCCCCCCCACCCCCCCCCCCCCCCACCCCCCCCCCCCCCCACCCCCCCCCCCCCCCACCCCCCCCCCCCCCCACCCCCCCCCCCCCCCACCCCCCCCCCCCCCCACCCCCCCCCCCCCCCACCCCCCCCCCCCCCCACCCCCCCCCCCCCCCACCCCCCCCCCCCCCCACCCCCCCCCCCCCCCACCCCCCCCCCCCCCCACCCCCCCCCCCCCCCACCCCCCCCCCCCCCCACCCCCCCCCCCCCCCACCCCCCCCCCCCCCCACCCCCCCCCCCCCCCACCCCCCCCCCCCCCCACCCCCCCCCCCCCCCACCCCCCCCCCCCCCCACCCCCCCCCCCCCCCACCCCCCCCCCCCCCCACCCCCCCCCCCCCCCACCCCCCCCCCCCCCCACCCCCCCCCCCCCCCACCCCCCCCCCCCCCCACCCCCCCCCCCCCCCACCCCCCCCCCCCCCCACCCCCCCCCCCCCCCACCCCCCCCCCCCCCCACCCCCCCCCCCCCCCACCCCCCCCCCCCCCCACCCCCCCCCCCCCCCACCCCCCCCCCCCCCCACCCCCCCCCCCCCCCACCCCCCCCCCCCCCCACCCCCCCCCCCCCCCACCCCCCCCCCCCCCCACCCCCCCCCCCCCCCACCCCCCCCCCCCCCCACCCCCCCCCCCCCCCACCCCCCCCCCCCCCCACCCCCCCCCCCCCCCACCCCCCCCCCCCCCCACCCCCCCCCCCCCCCACCCCCCCCCCCCCCCACCCCCCCCCCCCCCCACCCCCCCCCCCCCCCACCCCCCCCCCCCCCCACCCCCCCCCCCCCCCACCCCCCCCCCCCCCCACCCCCCCCCCCCCCCACCCCCCCCCCCCCCCACCCCCCCCCCCCCCCACCCCCCCCCCCCCCCACCCCCCCCCCCCCCCACCCCCCCCCCCCCCCACCCCCCCCCCCCCCCACCCCCCCCCCCCCCCACCCCCCCCCCCCCCCACCCCCCCCCCCCCCCACCCCCCCCCCCCCCCACCCCCCCCCCCCCCCACCCCCCCCCCCCCCCACCCCCCCCCCCCCCCACCCCCCCCCCCCCCCACCCCCCCCCCCCCCCACCCCCCCCCCCCCCCACCCCCCCCCCCCCCCACCCCCCCCCCCCCCCACCCCCCCCCCCCCCCACCCCCCCCCCCCCCCACCCCCCCCCCCCCCCACCCCCCCCCCCCCCCACCCCCCCCCCCCCCCACCCCCCCCCCCCCCCACCCCCCCCCCCCCCCACCCCCCCCCCCCCCCACCCCCCCCCCCCCCCACCCCCCCCCCCCCCCACCCCCCCCCCCCCCCACCCCCCCCCCCCCCCACCCCCCCCCCCCCCCACCCCCCCCCCCCCCCACCCCCCCCCCCCCCCACCCCCCCCCCCCCCCACCCCCCCCCCCCCCCACCCCCCCCCCCCCCCACCCCCCCCCCCCCCCACCCCCCCCCCCCCCCACCCCCCCCCCCCCCCACCCCCCCCCCCCCCCACCCCCCCCCCCCCCCACCCCCCCCCCCCCCCACCCCCCCCCCCCCCCACCCCCCCCCCCCCCCACCCCCCCCCCCCCCCACCCCCCCCCCCCCCCACCCCCCCCCCCCCCCACCCCCCCCCCCCCCCACCCCCCCCCCCCCCCACCCCCCCCCCCCCCCACCCCCCCCCCCCCCCACCCCCCCCCCCCCCCACCCCCCCCCCCCCCCACCCCCCCCCCCCCCCACCCCCCCCCCCCCCCACCCCCCCCCCCCCCCACCCCCCCCCCCCCCCACCCCCCCCCCCCCCCACCCCCCCCCCCCCCCACCCCCCCCCCCCCCCACCCCCCCCCCCCCCCACCCCCCCCCCCCCCCACCCCCCCCCCCCCCCACCCCCCCCCCCCCCCACCCCCCCCCCCCCCCACCCCCCCCCCCCCCCACCCCCCCCCCCCCCCACCCCCCCCCCCCCCCACCCCCCCCCCCCCCCACCCCCCCCCCCCCCCACCCCCCCCCCCCCCCACCCCCCCCCCCCCCCACCCCCCCCCCCCCCCACCCCCCCCCCCCCCCACCCCCCCCCCCCCCCACCCCCCCCCCCCCCCACCCCCCCCCCCCCCCACCCCCCCCCCCCCCCACCCCCCCCCCCCCCCACCCCCCCCCCCCCCCACCCCCCCCCCCCCCCACCCCCCCCCCCCCCCACCCCCCCCCCCCCCCACCCCCCCCCCCCCCCACCCCCCCCCCCCCCCACCCCCCCCCCCCCCCACCCCCCCCCCCCCCCACCCCCCCCCCCCCCCACCCCCCCCCCCCCCCACCCCCCCCCCCCCCCACCCCCCCCCCCCCCCACCCCCCCCCCCCCCCACCCCCCCCCCCCCCCACCCCCCCCCCCCCCCACCCCCCCCCCCCCCCACCCCCCCCCCCCCCCACCCCCCCCCCCCCCCACCCCCCCCCCCCCCCACCCCCCCCCCCCCCCACCCCCCCCCCCCCCCACCCCCCCCCCCCCCCACCCCCCCCCCCCCCCACCCCCCCCCCCCCCCACCCCCCCCCCCCCCCACCCCCCCCCCCCCCCACCCCCCCCCCCCCCCACCCCCCCCCCCCCCCACCCCCCCCCCCCCCCACCCCCCCCCCCCCCCACCCCCCCCCCCCCCCACCCCCCCCCCCCCCCACCCCCCCCCCCCCCCACCCCCCCCCCCCCCCACCCCCCCCCCCCCCCACCCCCCCCCCCCCCCACCCCCCCCCCCCCCCACCCCCCCCCCCCCCCACCCCCCCCCCCCCCCACCCCCCCCCCCCCCCACCCCCCCCCCCCCCCACCCCCCCCCCCCCCCACCCCCCCCCCCCCCCACCCCCCCCCCCCCCCACCCCCCCCCCCCCCCACCCCCCCCCCCCCCCACCCCCCCCCCCCCCCACCCCCCCCCCCCCCCACCCCCCCCCCCCCCCACCCCCCCCCCCCCCCACCCCCCCCCCCCCCCACCCCCCCCCCCCCCCACCCCCCCCCCCCCCCACCCCCCCCCCCCCCCACCCCCCCCCCCCCCCACCCCCCCCCCCCCCCACCCCCCCCCCCCCCCACCCCCCCCCCCCCCCACCCCCCCCCCCCCCCACCCCCCCCCCCCCCCACCCCCCCCCCCCCCCACCCCCCCCCCCCCCCACCCCCCCCCCCCCCCACCCCCCCCCCCCCCCACCCCCCCCCCCCCCCACCCCCCCCCCCCCCCACCCCCCCCCCCCCCCACCCCCCCCCCCCCCCACCCCCCCCCCCCCCCACCCCCCCCCCCCCCCACCCCCCCCCCCCCCCACCCCCCCCCCCCCCCACCCCCCCCCCCCCCCACCCCCCCCCCCCCCCACCCCCCCCCCCCCCCACCCCCCCCCCCCCCCACCCCCCCCCCCCCCCACCCCCCCCCCCCCCCACCCCCCCCCCCCCCCACCCCCCCCCCCCCCCACCCCCCCCCCCCCCCACCCCCCCCCCCCCCCACCCCCCCCCCCCCCCACCCCCCCCCCCCCCCACCCCCCCCCCCCCCCACCCCCCCCCCCCCCCACCCCCCCCCCCCCCCACCCCCCCCCCCCCCCACCCCCCCCCCCCCCCACCCCCCCCCCCCCCCACCCCCCCCCCCCCCCACCCCCCCCCCCCCCCACCCCCCCCCCCCCCCACCCCCCCCCCCCCCCACCCCCCCCCCCCCCCACCCCCCCCCCCCCCCACCCCCCCCCCCCCCCACCCCCCCCCCCCCCCACCCCCCCCCCCCCCCACCCCCCCCCCCCCCCACCCCCCCCCCCCCCCACCCCCCCCCCCCCCCACCCCCCCCCCCCCCCACCCCCCCCCCCCCCCACCCCCCCCCCCCCCCACCCCCCCCCCCCCCCACCCCCCCCCCCCCCCACCCCCCCCCCCCCCCACCCCCCCCCCCCCCCACCCCCCCCCCCCCCCACCCCCCCCCCCCCCCACCCCCCCCCCCCCCCACCCCCCCCCCCCCCCACCCCCCCCCCCCCCCACCCCCCCCCCCCCCCACCCCCCCCCCCCCCCACCCCCCCCCCCCCCCACCCCCCCCCCCCCCCACCCCCCCCCCCCCCCACCCCCCCCCCCCCCCACCCCCCCCCCCCCCCACCCCCCCCCCCCCCCACCCCCCCCCCCCCCCACCCCCCCCCCCCCCCACCCCCCCCCCCCCCCACCCCCCCCCCCCCCCACCCCCCCCCCCCCCCACCCCCCCCCCCCCCCACCCCCCCCCCCCCCCACCCCCCCCCCCCCCCACCCCCCCCCCCCCCCACCCCCCCCCCCCCCCACCCCCCCCCCCCCCCACCCCCCCCCCCCCCCACCCCCCCCCCCCCCCACCCCCCCCCCCCCCCACCCCCCCCCCCCCCCACCCCCCCCCCCCCCCACCCCCCCCCCCCCCCACCCCCCCCCCCCCCCACCCCCCCCCCCCCCCACCCCCCCCCCCCCCCACCCCCCCCCCCCCCCACCCCCCCCCCCCCCCACCCCCCCCCCCCCCCACCCCCCCCCCCCCCCACCCCCCCCCCCCCCCACCCCCCCCCCCCCCCACCCCCCCCCCCCCCCACCCCCCCCCCCCCCCACCCCCCCCCCCCCCCACCCCCCCCCCCCCCCACCCCCCCCCCCCCCCACCCCCCCCCCCCCCCACCCCCCCCCCCCCCCACCCCCCCCCCCCCCCACCCCCCCCCCCCCCCACCCCCCCCCCCCCCCACCCCCCCCCCCCCCCACCCCCCCCCCCCCCCACCCCCCCCCCCCCCCACCCCCCCCCCCCCCCACCCCCCCCCCCCCCCACCCCCCCCCCCCCCCACCCCCCCCCCCCCCCACCCCCCCCCCCCCCCACCCCCCCCCCCCCCCACCCCCCCCCCCCCCCACCCCCCCCCCCCCCCACCCCCCCCCCCCCCCACCCCCCCCCCCCCCCACCCCCCCCCCCCCCCACCCCCCCCCCCCCCCACCCCCCCCCCCCCCCACCCCCCCCCCCCCCCACCCCCCCCCCCCCCCACCCCCCCCCCCCCCCACCCCCCCCCCCCCCCACCCCCCCCCCCCCCCACCCCCCCCCCCCCCCACCCCCCCCCCCCCCCACCCCCCCCCCCCCCCACCCCCCCCCCCCCCCACCCCCCCCCCCCCCCACCCCCCCCCCCCCCCACCCCCCCCCCCCCCCACCCCCCCCCCCCCCCACCCCCCCCCCCCCCCACCCCCCCCCCCCCCCACCCCCCCCCCCCCCCACCCCCCCCCCCCCCCACCCCCCCCCCCCCCCACCCCCCCCCCCCCCCACCCCCCCCCCCCCCCACCCCCCCCCCCCCCCACCCCCCCCCCCCCCCACCCCCCCCCCCCCCCACCCCCCCCCCCCCCCACCCCCCCCCCCCCCCACCCCCCCCCCCCCCCACCCCCCCCCCCCCCCACCCCCCCCCCCCCCCACCCCCCCCCCCCCCCACCCCCCCCCCCCCCCACCCCCCCCCCCCCCCACCCCCCCCCCCCCCCACCCCCCCCCCCCCCCACCCCCCCCCCCCCCCACCCCCCCCCCCCCCCACCCCCCCCCCCCCCCACCCCCCCCCCCCCCCACCCCCCCCCCCCCCCACCCCCCCCCCCCCCCACCCCCCCCCCCCCCCACCCCCCCCCCCCCCCACCCCCCCCCCCCCCCACCCCCCCCCCCCCCCACCCCCCCCCCCCCCCACCCCCCCCCCCCCCCACCCCCCCCCCCCCCCACCCCCCCCCCCCCCCACCCCCCCCCCCCCCCACCCCCCCCCCCCCCCACCCCCCCCCCCCCCCACCCCCCCCCCCCCCCACCCCCCCCCCCCCCCACCCCCCCCCCCCCCCACCCCCCCCCCCCCCCACCCCCCCCCCCCCCCACCCCCCCCCCCCCCCACCCCCCCCCCCCCCCACCCCCCCCCCCCCCCACCCCCCCCCCCCCCCACCCCCCCCCCCCCCCACCCCCCCCCCCCCCCACCCCCCCCCCCCCCCACCCCCCCCCCCCCCCACCCCCCCCCCCCCCCACCCCCCCCCCCCCCCACCCCCCCCCCCCCCCACCCCCCCCCCCCCCCACCCCCCCCCCCCCCCACCCCCCCCCCCCCCCACCCCCCCCCCCCCCCACCCCCCCCCCCCCCCACCCCCCCCCCCCCCCACCCCCCCCCCCCCCCACCCCCCCCCCCCCCCACCCCCCCCCCCCCCCACCCCCCCCCCCCCCCACCCCCCCCCCCCCCCACCCCCCCCCCCCCCCACCCCCCCCCCCCCCCACCCCCCCCCCCCCCCACCCCCCCCCCCCCCCACCCCCCCCCCCCCCCACCCCCCCCCCCCCCCACCCCCCCCCCCCCCCACCCCCCCCCCCCCCCACCCCCCCCCCCCCCCACCCCCCCCCCCCCCCACCCCCCCCCCCCCCCACCCCCCCCCCCCCCCACCCCCCCCCCCCCCCACCCCCCCCCCCCCCCACCCCCCCCCCCCCCCACCCCCCCCCCCCCCCACCCCCCCCCCCCCCCACCCCCCCCCCCCCCCACCCCCCCCCCCCCCCACCCCCCCCCCCCCCCACCCCCCCCCCCCCCCACCCCCCCCCCCCCCCACCCCCCCCCCCCCCCACCCCCCCCCCCCCCCACCCCCCCCCCCCCCCACCCCCCCCCCCCCCCACCCCCCCCCCCCCCCACCCCCCCCCCCCCCCACCCCCCCCCCCCCCCACCCCCCCCCCCCCCCACCCCCCCCCCCCCCCACCCCCCCCCCCCCCCACCCCCCCCCCCCCCCACCCCCCCCCCCCCCCACCCCCCCCCCCCCCCACCCCCCCCCCCCCCCACCCCCCCCCCCCCCCACCCCCCCCCCCCCCCACCCCCCCCCCCCCCCACCCCCCCCCCCCCCCACCCCCCCCCCCCCCCACCCCCCCCCCCCCCCACCCCCCCCCCCCCCCACCCCCCCCCCCCCCCACCCCCCCCCCCCCCCACCCCCCCCCCCCCCCACCCCCCCCCCCCCCCACCCCCCCCCCCCCCCACCCCCCCCCCCCCCCACCCCCCCCCCCCCCCACCCCCCCCCCCCCCCACCCCCCCCCCCCCCCACCCCCCCCCCCCCCCACCCCCCCCCCCCCCCACCCCCCCCCCCCCCCACCCCCCCCCCCCCCCACCCCCCCCCCCCCCCACCCCCCCCCCCCCCCACCCCCCCCCCCCCCCACCCCCCCCCCCCCCCACCCCCCCCCCCCCCCACCCCCCCCCCCCCCCACCCCCCCCCCCCCCCACCCCCCCCCCCCCCCACCCCCCCCCCCCCCCACCCCCCCCCCCCCCCACCCCCCCCCCCCCCCACCCCCCCCCCCCCCCACCCCCCCCCCCCCCCACCCCCCCCCCCCCCCACCCCCCCCCCCCCCCACCCCCCCCCCCCCCCACCCCCCCCCCCCCCCACCCCCCCCCCCCCCCACCCCCCCCCCCCCCCACCCCCCCCCCCCCCCACCCCCCCCCCCCCCCACCCCCCCCCCCCCCCACCCCCCCCCCCCCCCACCCCCCCCCCCCCCCACCCCCCCCCCCCCCCACCCCCCCCCCCCCCCACCCCCCCCCCCCCCCACCCCCCCCCCCCCCCACCCCCCCCCCCCCCCACCCCCCCCCCCCCCCACCCCCCCCCCCCCCCACCCCCCCCCCCCCCCACCCCCCCCCCCCCCCACCCCCCCCCCCCCCCACCCCCCCCCCCCCCCACCCCCCCCCCCCCCCACCCCCCCCCCCCCCCACCCCCCCCCCCCCCCACCCCCCCCCCCCCCCACCCCCCCCCCCCCCCACCCCCCCCCCCCCCCACCCCCCCCCCCCCCCACCCCCCCCCCCCCCCACCCCCCCCCCCCCCCACCCCCCCCCCCCCCCACCCCCCCCCCCCCCCACCCCCCCCCCCCCCCACCCCCCCCCCCCCCCACCCCCCCCCCCCCCCACCCCCCCCCCCCCCCACCCCCCCCCCCCCCCACCCCCCCCCCCCCCCACCCCCCCCCCCCCCCACCCCCCCCCCCCCCCACCCCCCCCCCCCCCCACCCCCCCCCCCCCCCACCCCCCCCCCCCCCCACCCCCCCCCCCCCCCACCCCCCCCCCCCCCCACCCCCCCCCCCCCCCACCCCCCCCCCCCCCCACCCCCCCCCCCCCCCACCCCCCCCCCCCCCCACCCCCCCCCCCCCCCACCCCCCCCCCCCCCCACCCCCCCCCCCCCCCACCCCCCCCCCCCCCCACCCCCCCCCCCCCCCACCCCCCCCCCCCCCCACCCCCCCCCCCCCCCACCCCCCCCCCCCCCCACCCCCCCCCCCCCCCACCCCCCCCCCCCCCCACCCCCCCCCCCCCCCACCCCCCCCCCCCCCCACCCCCCCCCCCCCCCACCCCCCCCCCCCCCCACCCCCCCCCCCCCCCACCCCCCCCCCCCCCCACCCCCCCCCCCCCCCACCCCCCCCCCCCCCCACCCCCCCCCCCCCCCACCCCCCCCCCCCCCCACCCCCCCCCCCCCCCACACCCCCCCCCCCCCACCCCCCCCCCCCCCCACCCAGACAGAATTTTCTAAGTAACGTCCAATGCTAGATACAGTTTATCTGTCTGTGTTTTGAATGTACTTTTGATTTGTACTTCAGAAATGTCTGTAATGCTCTGGAGCCTATTTTAATATGCCTAACAAAGGTTGTTGTATTGTATTGTATACTGTACCAGGTGCTGCTCAAGGTCAGTGCCTGGCTATTTCTACTGTTATCTCTTTCACAGTTCCTTTTGAGCGCGCTTTCCCAGGATGGGGGGTGCTAGCTGCTTTAACTACTGGGTTTTGTGTGGGCAAACCTCAGTTCTGGCATGACCAGAGAAGATCCTCAATACTCAATAAACTGCTGTTCTTTTTTTAAATTGCTTTTCCAAGATAATCCAGAAAGGAAATGTACATTAGTTACATCATCATTTTGTGAGCGCAAATTAATCCATTCAACAGAGAGAAAAAAGAAAAAAAATTGTCAAGCTTTGCCATCTAAGCTAATACATGTAATTTGCTGCTCTTCCTTTCTTATCTTTCCCTTCTTCCTCCCTCGCCACCCTCCCCTCCCAAAATCCCCTCCCCTCAGACTTCCCCTCATCATTTCTTCCGTAACTTCACCGGATTAACTTTCTATGCTAAATCTTAATTAATATTCTAACCTATATAAATCAATTAAAATAACCAAGGTTAAGTATTTCTCTAACCTGAGTTCAAAATAAGTGGAATGACATTCTTTAAACTTTATTTACATAATCAATCCACGGCTGCCACGTTGAATAATATTCTTCGGTTGGTTTTCCTTTAAGATTAAAAGATATTTTGTCCATTACAAATAGTCTTTGAACTTTAGTTCTCCAGTCCTCCAGAGTTGGAATTTTCGCTGACTTCCACAGCTGTGCTAGAGCTATCCTTGCTGCAGAAATCATATGAAATAATAAGTATTTACATTTGAAGGAGAGCTTCTCTTTCAACAGGGCTGGGCCTAGAAGGTAAGTCCTGATGGATTTTTTTGTATTTAATTTTAATTATGTTGCTAATCTGTGTATGGATCTCTGCCCAATATCTCTTTACCCTTTTACATGTCCACCATGAATGGAGAAAAGTACCTGGCTTTTGCCTACATTTCCACATAGGGGAAATCTTAGAATTTATTTTGTTCAAGGTAGTAGGTGTTATGTATGTTCTAAAATACATTTTTATATTGTTTTCCCATATGGCCGAGTTCGGGATAAATCTATATATGTCTTTGTAAAATCTTGCCCATTGCTCTGACGTTATGGTTTCTTCTGCATTTTGTGCCCATTTCACCATATTGTTTTTTATCACCTCCTGTTCTACTTTTTGTTCTAACAGGATCTTATAAATTGTGCTAATGTTTTTGATATCTTGTCTTGTCAGAGATATATCTAATTCTGTCTTGTTTCTTTCTAATCCCCAATTTTTCTTGTCTTCTCTCAGACTATTTTGAAGCTGAAGGTATGTATACCAATGGCATGTATTTTCATTTATAATTACATTGTCTTTGTTTTTCATTACAGGTTCTTCTTGGTTCCATTGAACTACATCTTCGTATCTTGGCCACTGTTCTTCTAGATTTCTTTCTCCTCCTGACAGGGATTCCAGTCTGGAAACCCACGTGGGCATTTTATTATAGAATTTGTTTCTGTATTTTATCCATATTTTTAAAAGTCTATTCCTAATAAAGTGATTTTTCAAAGTTTTATCTATTACTTGTTTGTTTCCCTTCTGTGGCCATAAGTAAGCATGCCAGCCTTTTGGTATATCATGTCCTTCTAACTGTAATAGCTTGTGATTACGTAATAAGATCCATTCCTTCATCCATGTAATTGCTGCAGCATCGTGGTACAGTTGTAAGTCTGGGACCCCTAGACCTCCTTGATTTTTATTTTGTATGAGCCATTTATATCGCACTCGAGGTTTTTTTCCTTCCCATATAAACTTAGTTATTTCTTTTTTCCATTTTTCAAAATTTGTTTTTGATATTATAAGAGGGATATTTGTAAAGAGGAACAGGAATTTTTGGTAAAATGTTCATTTTTATTATACTAATTCTCCCCAGCAGAGATGTTTGTATTCCTGACAATTTTTAAGTCTTCTTTAATTTTTGCCCATTGTAAATCGTAGTTGTTATGTATTAAATTGTGATTATTCTCTTCTAGAATTACACCCAAATATTTAATTTTTTTCTCTGTTTTTATATTTATTTTGGCCCCCAGGCTTTTTTTTTCTCTTCCAGTCATGTTTATCACAAACATTTTAGTTTTTTGTAGATTAATTTTGAAGCCCATCAAATTTCCGTATTTTTCTATTATGTCTAATATTTTAGGTGCTTTAAGTATTGGGTCATCTATAATCAAGACTATATCGTCTGTGTAAGCCAGAATTTTCATACAATATTTTTTGATTTTTTATCCCTTTCAAAAATTCTTGATTTCTTATATTTCTGAGGAGTACCTCTAGTGTTATTATGAACGATAGTGGGGAGATTGGGCATCCCCGTCTGGTGCCCCTCTTAATTTTAATTTTTTCGGAAAGTTCATCATTTATCTTAATCACTGCTTCCTGCTCTTACAGCTTTTATTGCTGTAAGGAATTGGTCTTCTATTCCCATTTTGTATAATACTCCTAGCATAAATTCCCAGTTAATTTGCTCAAACGCCTTTTCGGCGTCCACGAATATTATTGCTGTTGGTAAGTCTCGTTTTTCTTTTAGGTATTCTATCACATTGAGAATTTTGCGGATGTTTGTATTAATATGTCTTCCGGGAAGGAATCCTGTCTGTTCTTCGTTGATATAATTATTAAGAACCTACGGGACCGTCTTGCCCCACATGTCCCAAATCGGCCTCTGCGCTCAGCAGAGGCAAATTTACTGGTGATCCCTGGTCCCTCAATGATGCGGCTGGCCTCCACCCGGGCCAGAGCTTTTACAGCTCCTGGGTCTACTTGCCTGCGGGAACAGCTCTACCTCCAGCCTTCACAGCTGGGTCTCTGGGCGGGATCTTAATGAATTCTCGCGAGGGCCTTGCAGCAGGACGCGGAGCTGTTCCACCGGGCTTTTGGGGAGTCCGGCCACTGTTGCCCCCCTCCTCCTTTTCATAACATCTGTGGACCCTGCTGTTCCCTCTCTCCCCTTCCCCTCCCCCCCTTTTGTTAGGGGATTTCTAGTAGGACGCCATCAGTATATTTGATTACGATGCTGCATTTTAATGGGGTTGATTTTAACATATAGAGCCATATTTAATGATTATTTACTGTTTTTATCTGTGCTCTATCTATTTGTTTTGTTCACACCCTGAGCCCTTTGGGGGAGGGCGGTTTATAAATACAATTAATACTACTACTACTACTACTACTACTACTACTACTACTACTACTACTAATAATAATAATAATAATAATAATAATAATAATAATAATAATAATGATGATGATGATGATGATGATGATGATGATGATGAGTTTGATTCAGTTTTTGGGATTCTGACATTATGCCAGAACTCCTCTTAGGTTGAATTCCATGCTGCCGTGCATTGCTAGAATTTCACCTTCTACTTTTGCAACTTTTATCAAGGACTTGTCTTGCCAGTATGATCTCTTCGGAGACCCAGCCGGGGGGTGTATCTGCAGATGCAGATGCAGACAATGGGCACCCTATTCCTGAGGATTTAACAGGAACTTTGGATTCAGCCTCTGAACCATCAGAGGGGCCCCAGATGCTGCTTGAAGGTGCAAGAAGCCGAGGAGCCCCAACCCCAGGTGGATTTTTGGACTCTATCAACCAGTTCATGACTGCCCCGTTAGACGGCTCACAGGGAGTTACAGTGCATCGTCGTCGGGTCTGAACTACTGAGAGTCACAGCCTTTGGGTTTTGGCAGTGCAAAGTGAGCTACCGCACCTTTAGCTAGAAATGTGTCGTTGCCCGGTCGCCTGTCTGAAGGGGCTGATTTATCAGAAGCTGAAGCTTGGCGGATGCTCCAGGCATCTGAGGAGGCCTGGGATTCGGAGCGTGAGGAGTACCACCGGGCTCTGCGCCATATGGCATGGGATATGGAACACTTGCGAGCGGCCCTTGTCCAGGCACGCCAAGTAGCCCCTGCTCCCGGAGCTAGAGTAGCCACAGCACCAGCTACCCCAGCACCAGTTCAGCCTGCACCAGCCCCGATGCCTGCTCCGGGACCCGCTGCAATGCCAGCACCAGCTCCAGTTCCTGCTCCAGCACCAGTGCCAGCCCAGCCTGTCCAACCAGGACCTGCCCCAGTGCCAGTACCAGCTCAGTATAATGAACTAGTAAAGTCCAGGCCAAAGCAACCTTTATGAGTTCTTTATTGAGCTGGCATTCTTAGTCGGAAACAAGCAATGCGAGAACTGAAACCCAGATCTCGATCAACAGCTTTTACAGGGTAACAGACAGGCTCCCGCCCAAAGAGTACAAACAAGGCAGGATTTCACACAGACAAGCAAGCAAGTGAAAGATAACCAAAACAGCGAAATTCCCCTTCCCAGGTGTTAAGCCAAAAACCTCCGGCGGGAACCTTTTCAAGGTCGGACCACACACATACACCACAACCTTACATTCCACCTCTCCTAAGAAACACCCCCCCCTCCTGGTTTGAAAGGAAAAGCCTTATGAAACGCAGTTACTAAGATAGGAGCATGTACATCCAAAGCATTGATCCATTGATTGTAGCCCAAAGGAAACCCCACCCACGACACAAGATACTGCAGGTGTTGTCAATGCATACGAGAGTCCAGAATAGCATCAATCTCATAATGTTTGTGTCCATCAATCATAACTGGTGGAGGGCATTCCGGAGGGCCGTGCCAAGCATTGAAATCTGGAGCCCGCTTGAGTAAACTGGAATGGAAAACAGGATGAATATTGCTAAGTGATTTAGGCAATTCAAGTCTAGCAGTTACATTGTTGATAACCTGTACAATACGAAAGGACCCAATAAATTTTTTCCCAAGCTTGGAATATTTGTGCACTTCACGAAGATTCTTGGTGGATAAATACCAGTCATTAACATGCAAAGGAAAATCACTGCAATGTTTGTCTGCCTGAGTGTTTTTGGGACTCCTGAGCTTGGCAGAGGGCTATACCAATGGAATCCCAATCCTCCACTATGGTTTGGATTCAGTCATTGAATTCCAGGGGTTGTAGCGGATCAGAACACAGCAGGAGGAACGGTGGGGCAGAGCATCCAGAAACCACCTCAAACGGGGTTTTCTTAGTGCTGCTATGTACCGCATAGTATGCATACTCCACAAAAGGCAACAATTCAGTCCAATTACTCTGATGGTAGTTAATATAACAACGCAGGTACTGCTCCAATGTTCAGTTGGTGCATTCTGACTGACAGCTGGTCTGCACGTGGTACGGAGGCCTACCGCGAGTTCAACCCCCAACAGACCCAAAAATGCCTTCCAAAACTTAGAGATGAATTGAGGGCCGCGGTCCGAAATTATCTTGGTGGGAGCGGAATGCAAACGATAGACATGCTGAATGAACATCTTTGCCAACTTGGGAGCCGAAGGAATGGTGGAACAGGGTATAAAATGGGCTTGCTTGATAAACAGATCCACCACCACCCATAGTACCGTATTACCATGACTCTCGGGTAAGTCCGTGATAAAGTCCATAGAGATAACTTGCCATAGGTAGGAAGCAGGAGGAATGGGTTGCAATAAACCATGGGGCTTGCCAGAATTGGATTTGGCTTCCACACACGTAGGACACCCTTTCACATATGCCTCAATGTCTTTGCGCATGGAACGCCACAAAATTGGCGGCATAGTAAATGCAGGGTTTTTTAAAATCCAAAATGCCCCACTTGCTTAGCATCTTGGCTGGCGAGCAGCACTCTCTTAGAGCAGCATTCTCTTACACAAAGAGGGCAGAACATACCAACAGTCCCCTCTCCGCCACACCCCCTCTTTCACAACTAACAAAAGATCAGCATCCTCCCCTGGGACGGGACTACGCCCCGCGTCATGGAGCTCTTGCAAAAAAGGTGTAACAACGTCAAGGTGGACAGAGGGTGCAGCGGGCAGCTGGGTCGAAGGCGGAATTGAGTCAACCTGTGCTTTTGTTTGAGACCTGGTGACCGCCAATCCTAACTGCGTTGGAGAGAAAACAGTGCGAGGAATGGCATGTAAAGAGGTTTCCACCCCTTTAGGCAGGCGAGAAAGGGCATCCGCTAACCGGTTGGTTTTCCCAGGGAAAAAGTGCACAGTGAAATGGAAACAAGAGAAAAAAATCTGACCAACGAAGTTGTTTGGCCGACATTTTTGTGGGGGTCGAAAGAGCTGATAAGTTCTTGTGATCAGACCAAACCTGAAAAGGATGCGCTGCCCCCTCCAACCAATGCCGCCAAGTGCTAAGGGCTTCCTTAATGGTGGCAGTTTCTTTATCCCCCACTGTCCAGTTTAATTCAGGACCGGAAAATTTCTTGGATAAATAGGCACATGGAACGAGTTTTCCGTCTTTATTTTTCTGCAGAAGGGCAGCGCCTAGAGCTTTATCGGAGGCATCTACATGAACAACGAAAGGGGATGAAGGGTCGGGATGCGCCAAAACCGGTTCTGTGGTGAATGCGTTTTTGAGTTGTTGAAAAGCCTGCTGACACTCATCAGACCAATGAAGGGGGGCACCCGGTTTCGCAGCCGAGGGACCCTTGCCCTTAGCTCGCAAAAGATCAGTTAAGAGTAGAGCAATTTGAGCGAAATTCAAGATAAAGTCACAATAAAAGTTTCCAAACCCCCAAAACGATTGTAATTCCCACCGAGATGAAGAGGCTGGCCAATTAACTACTTCCTCTACCTTGGCAGGATCCATTTCTAAGCCCTCCACTGTGATCCGGCAGCCAAGAAAATCCAGCTTCTCCTGGTGAAAAGCACACTTGGGCAGTTTGACAAATAAAGAGTTATCAATGAGTCGTTGTAAGACTGTTTGGACTAACTTTACATGCTCCTCGTTTTCAGAATAAATCATAACATCATCTAAATACACCACAACAACCTTAAACAATAGATCCTGCAGCACCTAATTGATCAGAGTCATAAAAGCCCCCAGAGCCCAGTTTAATTCGAAAGGCATTACAAGATATTCATATTGACCAAACTTAGTATCGAACGCTGTAAGGTGTTCAAAGCCTTCGGCGATCCACGCTCTATTATAAGCTTCTCGCAGGTCCAACTTAGTGAAGATCCACCGTGAGCCCACGGTATCAAGTAAATCCTTAATTAACGGCAGGGGGTATTTATTGGAGATGGAAACAGCATTCAAACCTCTGTAATCAGTACACAATCTCAGTGAGCCGTCTTTTTTCTTAACAAACAGCACTGGTGCAGCATAAGTACTTTTGGTCGCTCTTCGGATGAAGCCTCTCGCCAAATTGTTATCCAGAAATGCCTGCAACTCAGTCTCCTCTGTTGGGCTCATCCTGTAAATCCTTCCCTTAGGGAGTTTGGTACCCGGAATCAGTTCAATTTTACAGTCCGTATCCCGATGGGGTTTCAATTGATTACACTCCCCCTCCTCAAACACCCTGGAAAGATCCCAATATTGTTTAGGCACTCCGGGCAGTTCCGGCAGGGGAGCGACCTCCAAAGCTGAAGCAGCAACGGCCATATCAGGTGGGTCCCCTTCCTGCATGTGATCTCCACAAGGAGGATCGGTAAAATGGACTATGCGGGGAGCCCATCGTATGGTGGGATCGTGGGATTCCAACCAGGACATTCCCAAAACAATGGGGTGCCTAGCCACCGGAGCCAAAATGAAACTGCGACGCTCCCAGTGTTCGGCACAACGAAACAGTACAGGTTCAGTCTTAAAACGAGCTGGCCCTTCCCCCCCAGTGGGGGGGGGGTGAATGGAATGGGTGAATGGAATGGGTTTGACCAAGGGGATACGCTCCAATCCCAATTCCTCTGCTATTTGTGGGCGCATAAGGCAGTGGAACAACCGGAGTCTATGAGGGCTCATGCAAGAATTCGAGTGTTTTTGGCTGGATTGGTAAGAGTAGTCATTAAAGTAATAGGGGCACCACCCTCACTCACCGCATCCTTCGGGAGCTCGAAGCTTTCAGGGGTTGCTGTGGAAAAGATCGACTTCAGCCGACTCCTCATCCTCCTCTTCCGGGACATCCAACTCCTCTGCAGCTAAAGCTTTAGAGACCCCTTGGGATGACTTTGGGGTGACCAAACGGCGTAATGGTTTGGCAGCCACCTTTTTCGATGGAGGTCCCATACTGGGACCGGATCGCCGCAGTAGAGACAGAGTCCCAGCCAACGGCGTCTCTCGGAGGTGATTTCTGAGGCAGTAACATTTCCAGTGGGTTTTTTCGCTGTCGTCCTGGCTTGCTTGGTTGGATTTTGGTAGTCGTCCCCAACCTCGATCCATTCTGCTACGGTCCGAGGTTCATTGTGCATGACAGCCCATCGACGAATTAAGGGGTGACATGATAGCCATGTTTAAACATTTGAAGGGATGTCATGTTGAAGAGGGAGCAAGCTTGTTTTCTGCTGCCTCAGAGACTAGGACACGGAGTAATGGATTCAAGGTGCAGGAAAAGAGATTCCACCTAAACATTAGGAAGAACTTCCTGACTGTCAGGGCTGTTCGACAGTGGAATTCACTGCCTCAGAGAGTGGTGGAGTCTCCTTCTTTGGAGGTTTTTTAAAAGAGGCTGGGTGAGCATATGTCGGGATTGTGTGTTCCTGCATTTCAGCGAGTTGGACTTGGTGGCCCTTGGGGTCTCTTCCTTGGGGTCTCTTCTATGATTCTATGATAGTTTATTATCAGGTGAATAAATGGTCTCTCCTGCCATGGCTCACCATCACCACCTTACCATCACCATCACTGCCTTTTGTTCCTGGGCACGCAGAGAGGCTCTTGCGTCACGTTCCTGCCCACCTCTCGCCCTATTCTCGCTGCACAGCTGGGACAAAAGGAGCTCGTATTGCCACCTGCTCTCCCTCTTTTAATGCAGCGGCTCCTGACCAGGAGCAAAAAGCACTTTAACGCAGCAAGAACAGAGAAGTGCTTGTGGGCGGAGGTGTAACTAGGCAAATGCACGGCAGTAATTCAAACTGGGTGGGGGGAGGGGGGATTAATACCTGTTAAGAATTTTCCCTTGCAAGCTGATGCTGTTCAGCACCCATTTTGATACCATGACAATGAATTTGACACAAAAGGCAAGCAGAATAGACCATGGGGATCATATCATGCAGTTAGTGTAAAAGGGTGCCTGTCATTTCCACGCGCAGAACAGGAAATTTGTGCTTTCTGCTTTTACAAAATAATTCTCCTGCTCTTCCTTCAACAGATTTGTTGAAAGGCAGTGATCAGCGCCCTTTTAGAACAAGAGGACATCTTCTGTGGAATTCAAAAGTTGTCTGGCTGGTAGGGTAATTCTGTCAGTCTCAAATCAAAGGCAATGTGTGCCTTTTCTGTTCAGGTTTTTCTTTGGAGGGTCAGGGCTTGCTGGAACCTCAAACCAGGTAAGGCTTGCCAACTCCAGGTTGGGAAATTCGTGAAGATTTGGGGGTGGGGCCTGGGGAAGGTGTGGTTTGGGAAGGAGAAATAGCAGAATATAAAGCCACGAAGTCCTCTCTGCGAAGCAGCCACTTTCTGCTGGGGAAGAGATTTCTACACATAGGCCGTTTCCGCACATCCACGATTGGGGTTGGGTCGGCATATACAACGCCGACCCAACCCCCCTGGGACCGTTCGCACGAACGGTCCCAGAAACAGCCGGGAAGATGGCGCCGTGGAGCGCCGTCGCCCAGCCGACCTGCCGTGTCTGTGGCCGTCTGGCACGTTGCCGAGGCCTGGGGACATGCCCCCCTGCCCTGCGCGACTGCTCTGGCATTTCAGGGCAGGGGGGGCGTGTCCCCAGGCCTCGGCGACGCGCTGGACGGCCACAGACATGGTAGGTGGAGGGCGAAAGGGGGGGGAGGGTGCCTTTGAGCCACTACCGTTCGCACGGCAGCATCACGAAGCAGCCATTTTCCGTAAACCTCGCTCAGGGAGCGAGGTAGGAAAACGGCGGCTTCGCACCGCTTGGGCGGTGCGGCTGCGAAGCAGCTGCGCCTCCTGTGCGAACGGCTCCCTGGGGATGGAATTTTTGCTGTCCCCAGGGCGCCGTATATGGCCCGTGCAGAAAGGGCCATAGACTGGAGAGCTCTTTTGGCCCTGTCTGGGGGTTGGCAACCTGATCTTAGGTCTTGTTTGTGTTAATGGTTCTACAAGCTAAAACTTCCTGACTGTTAAATATAGTTTGGGGTTTTGTGGCAACATCTCGCTTTAGCTTCACAAAAAAGGAAGATGTCTTCTTTTTTCAGTCAGAATTAACCCGAAGGTCTCACTTCTCAGCAAAAACTTCAGGTGATGGAAGTTTTGGTTGCTTCATGTGGCCCATCACCAATGACTAACCAAGATGGTGTCACGCAATGCAGCCTCCAGTGTATTGTTGAAGGCCTTCATAGCCTGAATCAACTGGCTACAGTGGGTTTTTTGGGCTGTTTGGCTGTGGCATGGTAGTTTTTGTTCCTAATGTTCTGCCCACCTCTCTGGCTCACATCTTCAGAGGCATGTCATAGAAAGATGTGTTTCTCGATCTGGCACAATCACATGCCTCTGAAGATCCCAGTCATAGAGGCAGGCAAAACGTTAGAAGCAAACATCACCAGACCACTGCCCCGCAGCCTGGAAAACCCACACCAGCCAATGCAGCAGCCTGGTTTCCTGGAAAAGATTCACACAGGCCCTGTGCCCAAAACGAGTCTGTCTTATGTTACTTTCCCAACCCGTTGTTGTTTTTTAAATCGCTAAACTAGGAATTATTTTGAAAAGCCATGCGAATGGCCGAGCAGGAGGTGCTTTATTTCCCTCCCTTCCACCCTGTCCTCCACAGTGAGGGAGAAGCTGCCCGCCATTGCCCAGCCCTTGCAGGTATAAGTCTGCGCCTTGTATACTGGGACTCCTTGGACCCCAGGCCCCTCTCAGCAATGGGGCAAGGCTTCGCCAAGGTGCCACCCCATCTAGCCGGAGCGGGAGGGGAGCGTCTCCTGGGGCTGGACCAGTGGTAGCTCTGTGCCTTGATCAAGTGCCCCACTGCCGACCTCCAAGGCCATCGTTACTCCCTCTTTTGGGGGTGCTGTGGACTCTATGGGGCCACCAGCGTCCTCTAGGCTGGTCGTCCCTTGGCCGCTGGTAGTCTTCTCGCCTGAAACCCCATCCATGGTGGGAATAGGGCTCAGATCGAGTTCAGGGAGAAATCGTCTAAATGTGAGACCTCAGTCCCTGAATAAAGTGACCTGTAGTTTTCTTTAAAAATGGTAGACTTTATTGAAGACTAAAGCATAACGAGGTATGGATGATTTCTGAGAAAACACAGCATAAAACAGATCTTAAATCCCTGATGCCCTTGGCCCACCCCTTGCCGGGTCCAAGCTGCTGCAGCTGCGACAAGGTAACAAAGGGGAGAATACCACCATTCAGATACAACGTTGTAAATACAAAAGGCAGGAACCTAGCCACACCTCGGAGGGCCGTGGCCCCATCTGACTATCGTTTTGCTGTAAGGAAAGGAGGAGGAAAGTAGACGAGCTGGCGCCTAGCCAAGGCCAATGGCCCTCTGGATGGGGGGGATGAGTCATTGCCAGGAAGAGACCCATCCTGACAGCAGGGAGGTCCCTTTTCCTTTCTTTATTTCATGGGTTGCATCTGTGTAGCTACGCAGGTGCAGCCAGTCATATCAAGGGATGATCGGTGGGGGTTCATTTGTGCATGCCTGAATAGCTACACATGTGTTGCAGGAAATTTATAAAAGAGAGACGGGGGAGGGAGGGGGAAGGGGGAGAGAGAGAGAGAGAGAGAGAGAGAGAGAGAGAGAGAGAGAGAGAGAAGTATCTCTGTGCGAAGGCAAGACAGCAACCTGGATTGTTTCCTTGGATTCCAATCACTGCACAGAATGTATGTGAACAGGTAAACAGGAAAACAGGTTCCTTTATCTTGGCTGCAATCCATTATACATTTGCTGCGTGGAATTGACCAGAGAGGCCCTTTCTACGCAAACCTTTAAAAATGTTTTGAGGCAGGAAATATAACATTTGCTCCATAGCGCTCTGCATTATTTTTACCCCTTTTGGTTCTCAAAACATTTTGTTTGCAGCCATAAAACATTTTAAGTGAATTCCCTTTTAAAATATTTAAAATATTATGGAAATATTTTCAAAACAGCCTCACTGGGATGTGCGGTCTCTTTAAGATGTTTCCCATGCCTCTCTGCTATCCCCAGACTTGCTCCACAATGCCATTTTCTCAGCTCCCTCCCTGCCCCTGGCCTGTTTCTTTCCTCATTGCTGCTTGTTTTTAAATTTGGAGGAGATCTGATCTTCCAAGAGCCGAGTATGTGGTGTAAGGAACTGCAGCTGTGAAACATTGAAGCAAACTCAAAAAAGGGGGAAATCACACAATGGGGGCCATGAATCATTTTGAGGGGATGTGTGTGAAGAAACCTCATGGTAAACGGTGGTAAACGTGGTAAACATTTTACAAATGTTTTAGAGGATTTGTGTGGAAAGGGCCAAAGTGAGCAGAACTTTAAATCTGCCAACCTAGAGGCGGGGTCTGGAGATCTCTTGGAATTACAGCTGTTCTCCAGACATAAGTCAAGTCCCCTGGAGAAAATGGCTGCATCAGAGGGTGAACTCTATGGCTGTCAGGACCACGCCTGTCAGTATCTTGATGCCTTGCTGTGTGTGATTTGCAATTGTTTTCCTGTTTCCCTCCTCCCTTCCTAGCAATCTCCTGTTAGCAATCTCCTGGCGCCAGCCCATCCTCAAAGAGGCGTGAAAGGTTCCCAGGTCCTTTGTAGCTTTGTAGTAGAAACTGTAATGGACATTTGTTGTGGGGGGAAACGGGGGGATTAAAAGATATAAGTCCTGGATCTGAGCTCTTTAGCTCAGATCCTGCTATACATTGTTACTCTTCACATCACCTGGAATAAACTGCTTTTGGACTTTCCTACAGTCTCTGTTATTTCCACATTCGAGAGTCTGACATTAAGCAGGATCTCCCAGTTTGACCCGCACTCGGATCCATGGCCGGCAAGGATGGAGCTACAGGCGGGTCCCTGGCTGGCGAACCTGATGAGGGAACGGGGTGATTTCCAGACAAGGATGAGATGCCCCGCGACCCAGATTTAGGAGACGAGGAAAAGGATGCTCCCATCCCCAACCGACACGATCCTCACTTGCGTGCTGCGCAAAGCACCAGTGGTGAGGAGAGCATGGGATCGGCCTACTCTTGGGCCCCCTCTTGGCGGCGGTGCTGGGGGGCCAAGGCGGCTGGGCGGCGTGAGTCCACTTGGCTCACGCTACCCATGGACCAGGACATTTACTCAGAGTGGAACTCGGTGGCGCAAAGCGAGTCGTCGCGGGTCCAGGCCCAGGCGGGGCATGGACCACCCCACAGACAAATCTCTTCCCTGGGTCATCTGGCAGGCAGGAGGGGGTGTGCAAAGGGGGGGGGTGTTGGCTAGGGTGGGCCAAAATTAAGGGTCCCTCTCCAGAGCTGAAGTGCATGTTCTCCAGATGCTTTTCTGTCTAAAAACCAAGGTTTCTCCATCCATTTTTTCCACTGCAATGAAAGCCACGTCTCTTATCAACAGAGATTCGCTCACACACGCAAGGATTTTATGCGGGGGGGGGGGGGGCAGGGTGCCGATTCTCAGCACCTGTTGATTGGTGGTGCGGGTCACAGGGGCAAAAGTGGGGAAATGGCCCTGGTTCTGCTGCTATGGAGTTTTTCATGGCAGCAGAAGCCACGGGAGCAACAGAGGGGCATTTCAAATGAACCTCAAATTTGGCGGTTTCTGAAAGTCACAGAGCAAAGCCAATCCTGCGGGGCGGTGCCAGAGCAACACCATGCCAGACATGCTGCAGCACCGCAGGCCATGAAGAACTCTCATTGTACCGGGGCATTTCCTGTGCTAACAAAGGAGCAATTTTGCAGTGAAAAATTAGCCATAAATTGACAGTGTTCTGGGGTTTGGGGGTTTATTTTCAGATCCATTGGCTGCTAACAACTGGGATCTAGGAGATCCAGGTTCAAATATCCACACTGCCATGAAGACTCACTGGGTGACCTTGGACCAATTATTGTCTCTTAGCTGAACTTAACGGGCTCCTTTGCACATGCAGAATAATGCACTTTCAAACTGCTTTCAATGCTCTTTGAAGCTGTGCGGAATAGCAAAATCCACTTGCAAACAGTTGTGAAAGTGGTTTGAAAATGCATTATTCTGCGTGTGCGGAAGGGGCCTTGTAGGCAGGTTTGTGAGGAACAAAATGGGTCAGGCATCATATCCAGTACCCTGAACTTCTTGAAGGAATAAAATCTTATGGTAGAGGATCTTATGTTTCCTGTCAGCCTGACAAGTTGCCTTAGCTAATTCCTATAACAAAATGAATATTAATGTAATCAAACATATTATAATTTGTGTGCGTGCGTACATGCACAGTTGCCAGTTGACTGACAAGCTAAATATTCTCAAGGTTAAAATTAAATGTCATGCATTTCTGGTTCTTTTCTATGAGGCCTAATTTGCTTTAAAGTTATAGGCACACCTTCTGTATTATCACTCCTTTTAGGGCATTATAGACCTCATGTCCAAAGAGATGTGAATATTTCCCCATTTTCAAACCACCTTAAGTTTCCAACACAAACTGAATGGAATGATATATAAAATCAGAGAGAGTGACAAACATACTCCCCAATGGAAATCTTCATTCTGTCGATCCAAGCATAGCTGAGGGAAAATCCCACACAGGGAGATAAGTAGGTAGGTGGAGACATAGATAGATGCATAGCTGGATAAAATTGACTGTGTGAGGGCAACAATCAATACAAAATAAAACAACCTGACAAGGCAGTAATAAAGGTATACAATTTTAAAAAATTCAGCAGAGTTAAACCGACATTAAAATAGTTGGAACCAGGGCTGAACGTAGATTGCAGCTTGCTAAATGTCAGGACGAGAGTTTGGCACAAATCTTCTTAGCTGCTAATGCATACAGTGACACCATATAGCTGACATGAAGATGTCCATCAGACGAAAACAATGTTATCTGCCACTGAATGCAAAGCTTGCCTATTTAAGAATAGCTGCAAGAAACATGGTCCTGGGATCCGAGGAAAGCTTACAGGGCAGGACATAATGAGGAAGGTCCTCCCATTTCAGGGCTTCACAGATGCATGGAATGTGCTGATAATGGCCTACTGACATGGCATTGGCATTGTTTGAAATCTGAGCTTTTCTGAGTCCTTTGCATTGAGTGTGCATTCCCCTAAGGTCCAATGTTCAGTTAAGCACACATTTTCCCCTCTTCAGAACTCATCTCTCTCTCAGATCAGAGAATCCCCACATCTTCTGAAACCATTCAAAGCGTGACTTTTCTTCTCCCTTCACAGGGAAAGCATGAGTTTAATTTTCTTCAGGTTTTCTTGCTCCTCTGTGCCTTCCCCTACCCACACTATAGCAGTTCCTCTCACTCTTTGGGCCACCATTTCAGAACAATTAAAAGGGTTTTATGGGGGGAAAAGAACGCGAAGGTCTGTTGCTGGAGTGATAGACTGTAAGGTTGTGGTGAGTATGTATTGTCGAAGGCTTTCACGGCCGGAATCACTTGGGTGCTGTGTGGTTTCCGGGCTGTATGGCCGTGTTCTAGCAGCATTCTCTCCTGACGTTTCGCCTGCATCTGTGGCTGGCATCTTCAGAGGATCTGATAGTAGGAATGGAAAGCAAGTGGAGTATATATACTGCGAGGTCAACAGGTGAGGCCCTCTGAATAGAGTAGCGCAAACAGAATCTGTGAACCTCACCTCCTACAAGATGAATTGAATCACCTAAACAGGGCTCTACAGGCTAATGGTTACTCTAATACAGAAATCAGAAGGGCTGCAAGACCAAGAACAAGCCACATGAACAAAGATAAAGAGCCATCTAGAGGGAAGGTGTTCTTACCATACATCAAGGGAACCACTGATCGCATAGGAAAACTGATGAAGAAGCACAACCTACAAACAATCTACAGACCCACTAAGAAAATTCAACAGATGCTACGTTCAGCAAAGGATAAGAGGGATCCTCTAGCTACTGCAGGAGTCTATCGCATACCATGCAGCTGTGGACAAGTCTACATAGGAACCACCAAACGCAGCGCACAGACACGTATCAAAGAACACGAAAGGCACTGCA